>NC_089319.1:3857081-4034581 GCF_036669915.1 Pocillopora verrucosa
TTTTCAGTGGGGTTGGACAATGCAGGTGGAATATGTGATGAAATGAAGTTAAAATTGTATTTCAAACCAACTTGAACCATTAATATCACATTAAACTTCAAACACATTAGATGACAATCTGCTTGCAGATCCTCATTTTCAGAGGGCTTCTACACCAGTGTTCCTTCATAGCAAATTGCACAGCAATCTTCCAATTGCATAGTACCCACGCAGTACACAAATTTTTATTATTTTATTACCCTCACAGGGTAATTGACTATCAGCAGAGGAAAAATTTTCCTTTCTTTAACAGAGGCTGCCAATATTTTTGTGTGAAACTCTGTTATGGACATTACAAAAAAAAATCAAACTACAATTTAATGTGTTCACTTGACAGCTATTTTCCTGTGAATTGACAATTCAGACAAAAATCATTCAATAATAATAAGAACAAAGCTTCTTCATAGCTCTTTAAAATCTAGTTATATTGATTCCCTTATTCTGTAGTTATATTTTCAGCCTGCGGTAAAACATTACACAATTTTTGTTATGGACATTATACTGGGAACTTTTTTTACACTGGTAAGAATAAGGGAATGTTTTTGTTTTTTTATGAACTTTTGATAATTGATTTTGTCAGAACTGATAAATGTATTCTTAATCAGGCTCAATTACAAGTTAATTCTCTTTTCTGGTTGTGCTGATAACCATAACATTAATACTACAGTTTGTGTGTACATGTGACTGTGGTCTGTGGAGTATCCCATATAGAGCATGCTCCTTACAATTCAGTTTTACTGAGCTAGCTCTAACTGGTGTTTCTGTTGTCTTTTGGTTCTTGCTTTCTGAGATACAGTGCAGATTAGATTTCTAGCATGAGACCAAGTTTTACATTGGAAGAGTCCTTAGTGTTACTGATAATGAGGTTGAAATATTGATATTGTCCAAAAGAGAAGTCTCCTATGGCTCCATAGACCTAAAAGGCACTGGACCTTTCAATGTTCCAAGTCTTTCATAAATTGAGAGGATGTTTAAATATTTTCAAAAAGAAAAAGTTTTCAAATAACTAGTCAAACTAACTGCAGATTGCAATAGTTAAACATTGCTTTAATTTTTGAACCAATGGATTGTACTTAACTCCTTGTCAGAGTACTATTCTTAATAAGCCACTTGACACTATTTTGGAAAGTTACACTGCACTGAACTGCATGAATTGACAATTTTCTCTGTAGTAATTTAAGGACAGTCACTATCAGTGCAATGGCCTTTGAAAGTTGAAGTTACTGCAGCTTGTTTTAAGCTACATCTCTGAAACATTTTTTAATTTGTTACCTTCAGATATTTTAAAAGAAGGTACTGACTATTAACATGATATGTCTTTTAGTAAACTTGTTTCACAAATGGACTTAAACTTTTTGATAATTTATACTCGTCATGTCACCATGGTGTTGCAACTGTTAATGTACAGTTGTTGTTATGGTTACAGTTATTAGTGTTTAGTTAAAAAGGTACTGTAAACTTGGAAGTGATAAATTTGAACAAACTGGTCTTCATGAAACATTTATTTCTTCCAAAAGAATTATTAAAATAAAAGTCATTCAGTCATAATGTCCATAATGTCATTTCCGTAACATTGTGTCCATAATGTAATGTCCATAACATAATGTCTGCAACATAAAGTAGCCTTTATTTTTTCTGATGTTTTTTTTTCCAGGACTTTGATAATTTACAGCACTCAAGTTTGGGCCCCTAAACACAAAAAAAGGAGCCAAGCTTACAAAAAGACTGATTTTTGTTGTCTGAGAAAACAAAATAAATTGGCTTTTTGGTGTGGTCATTACATAATGTCTGTAATAGAATTATTACTTGCTCTCATTTACAAAGTACATCCATTTTGGAAAAAATCTTATCAGCAAGTTCACCTTTGTGTAGAGTTCAAATAGTTTTGTTCCTCTAGTGAGATTTTGGAATAAACATGTCTCACTAAAATCATTTTAAATCTTACAGAATGCCACCTATTTTCACACACTTTTCATTAGACAAAAATAAACAGCCTCTCTTTGCCATTTCCCATATAATCAACTTTCAGATTACTATTTTTTAGACAATTTAGGGTCTCCTCACTCTAAAAATCCATCATTGGGCTAGATATAAAATAATTATTTTAAATTTCACAATTCAAGTGGTTCTAAAATGGAATGGCCCTTAACAAGAATGGCCATTACCATCAACTTATAGCCTTGGATTACCAGTTTTCCTGCATGTAAACTTGTAACATTCCACAAGACTACTGCCCTACTGCATTTAGAAACAAATGCTAACCTGTACATTGAATATTTAACAAGAACATGTGAGCTTTGTCATTATTTCAAATTAGATTAAAACTTCTGCATTCCTGATGCAAGCTGAGAAAACTTACCAAATGCAAGATGGAACATCTTTTTAACAAGGACATCACAAGACTCCTCCCAGCTGAACTGCTGCAAATAGTGTTCACGAAGAATCCTAGCCTCTGCAAGTCGTACATTCCTTTTTTTGTCACACACAGCTTTTAATGCTCTGGCCCAGTCTGCAGGATCCTCTGAATCCACTATATGGTATGACCCATTAGGCACCTCTTTTAAGGCTTCTGCAATTCCCGAGTTACCACTGACAAGTACTGGAAGACCAGTGGATATGGCTTTAAGAGCGCTCAACCCGAATCCCTCAGTTTTTGAGGGCAATATAACAATATCCACCATAGAGAATAAGTTGGCTGACGTTTTCCTGTTTTCATCAAAGCTGCAGATAATTAGCTGATCAGGATTAATACCACACTGAAGTAACTTGCGTTTTAATTCATCTTCCTTTCCTCTCTGTTTGGAGGCAAACTTGAGTTGGTAAGGTTCACCCTTTAGGTTAGCAATAGCTTTCGCTGCAATGCCGTATCCTTTGACATCAAAATCTTCACTATCACCACTCTCAGTTACCAAGACACAAAATTTTCTTCTTTCATCGCTAGCTTGCTGCACATCTAAATATTCAGTGAAAATACCTGGTGTCAGGTTAAAAACATCTTGTTTTCTGAGTTGGTGCTTATATGCATCAGTTAGCTTGGGGCCAATTGTTACAACTTGATCAGCCATTTCACATAGTTCTATTTCTGTCTTCTGCATTTGTTGACCTTCAGAAATGCTTTTGTACATGCCAATTTCTTCAGGGGCAGTATGGACAACTTGAATCCATTTGCAATGACTGTAATTTGGATTTTTCTTTATATGTGGAATTAGCCGACCAAGAGCTACTCCATGCGCTATAACACAATCCATAGCATGGCCTTCAGGTACAGAGGCTAGCCAATCAACTGGTTCAAAACCAGGCAGTTTAACAGCTTCAATGAGTTTAACATTGTAACTATCAGCATCTCTCTTGTCCTCTTCACTACACTGAGGTAAGAAGACACTGACTTCCACATTGGGATGTTTAGCCATCTGTATTGCTAGCTCTCTGTTGATGGTTGTCAAGTCTCCATTGCTTGATGTTTTCCATTCAGCACTCAAAAGGGTTACTCTCAGCTTTCTTTCCCCAGTGTCGTTCTGTAAACACAAGATTCTTGTGATTTAGTAAATTCAATTAAAATTATAGAAAAATAAGAACTCATTTTATAAATTATTTTACTCTCTTATAAATTTATTTCCATATCAATCTCCTACTTGGTAAATACCAGTATTATATAATCATAAAGGTTTGTATCTGCAGGCATGTAATTTGTTCCTGAAGTGAGAGAGTTGGTAGGGAAGCACTGATAAAAGTGAAGTTTCCTTCAAATGAAATAACACCAAAGTACAAGTAAAAAAAACAACTTGGTCACAGCTGTGATTTTCAAAAGCAGTTGTTTGATATGCTACCTTTAATGGTCTCGACATCACAGGAACCTTAAATGTTGAACAGGAAGTTGCTAAAATAAAAATGAAAAAAACAGGAATTACTTTCACTACTTATTAACTTAAAAATGCCTTAAATTACTAACTGTCAAATATGGTATTGAATGACAACTTGAAATTACTGTTGCTGGCATATCATGGTACAGCTGAGTAATCATATTGGCCTTTTGATCAAGTGAAATTTAATTGACGAAATATATCTATGAAAAAAATTATTCCTTCTAATTAGCAAAGAGAACTGAACTTTTCAGTTAACAATGCAGAGGAGACATACGTGTATTTCAGTGCTAAAAAGAGGTTATTATAAAAGTGCTTAAAATTTGACGAATTGTTTTGCGACTACAAGCAGGTTTTGAACAAATAATTGTGCATGCGATTCCAGTAAATTATTATTAAAAGCTATCATATGGTTTTGTCATTATTACTATTTATTAATATGTAATCACCAGATTTTTGTCATGAAATCTGGAAGAAATTGGCTCTCCTAAATTTGGTCGGACTACAAAGTGCATCTGCCTTACTACAACATTTTTTGCGAAGGACATCTGTGAAGACCCAAGCAAACCCTTACAGATCAAAGCGATGTTACACGATTTGTATTAATGATTCAGTCTACTGTTAATTCGTCTTAGAAAAGGCGTTTGAAAATTGAGGCGATGAGCTACTCTCAGGTATTTACCAAAATGGTTCATTTCAGTAACAATTCTAGGCATCATGCATCAGAAGTTAACACGAATTGGCTTACCAAGACTTCGTTGGTATGTTACTGTAAGTGAAGGTCCTGTATCTGTTCCCTTCAGTATCGGTCTGGAGCTACAGTTCGCTGATGATCTGAAATCACTTCATAGGAGCTGAAACTATTACTTATATAAAAATAAACTGGTGAAACACCTCGCCAAACGTTAGTATTAGTGGTATTTCACGTCGATTTCCGCATTGGTCCATCACTTTCGGTTTGATAAATTATTTCAATTGGCTCATTTACTATCATGTGACAGCATTGGAAGGAAGAACCCATTATCAGGTTATAAGATATGACTATTACACCACATATCTGGTTTTGTAGCCCGAAGCCAAGGTGCGTTGCAGCTGGTTGAATGCAGGCTCGTTTGTCAGAGCGGGAACGAAAATCTTTAGGTAGGAAATCTGTGAATGGATGTTAGTGTGTCCAACGAAGAAAAATTCGGAAAAAGCGTCACGCGTTGCGTGACTCGGTGTTAAGTTATAGAGGAACCGTCGAGAATTTAAATACGTTATGGGGAATATTTGGGGAGCGAAATACGGTAATGACATAAGTATTTTGAAATATGAACATTCTACATGTAAAGTCAATAGAAGACATAGTTTGAAGCTACACTGGTTTGCAGATTTAATGAATGTAACCGAAGAAGTTACAATTCATAGACCCAACGTTTCGACACTCCTGTCTAGTGCCTTCATCAGGGGTGATCTAAACGCTGCAACAAGAGGTCCTTTTATATGATCACTAATTAGCGGCCTTTTTTCTGACGAGGTGTAAATAGGCGTCAGGAAGCAGACCGCCATCGTCACGATTTAAAGGAGCGTGGGCGGAGTTAATGTGCCAAGCCTCCAAACAAAGGCGCTGGTGGTAACGCCGATTAGTAGTGATAATTTTAGAATTATCCCACCCAATTGTATGGTTGGTTAGGCAAGTATGCTCCGATAAAGCTGAATTTTCCTTTTTGCAAAGAAAAACCGCTTTTTGGTGCTCTTTTAACCGTGTACCAAACTGGCGTTTGGTCTGTCCGATGTATTCGTTATCACAGTCATTGCAAGGAATAGAATAAATGGCATCGGTTCGTTGTTCTTTCGTGACAGGATCCTTAGGTTTGGCGAAAATATGCCCCAAAGTCTGAAAAGGTTTTTGAGCAACTTTAACGTTGTGGCTATTCAAAATTCTCTTGATGGGTTCAGTAACACCCTGTATGTAAGGAATAACAGCAAAACCAGTCGCTGGTTCCCTTTCATCAAGAGCGTTACTATTTGTAACTGGTTTTTGGCAGTTACGGAGAAAAGTTTTTGTATAGCCATTTGCCTTTAGGACATTGGAAACATATTTCCTCTCCTCAGCCTTCGAATCGAGTGATGATGGTAGACAATCAGCCCTCCTAAGTAAAGTTTTGGCTACAGACAGAAGTAAGTAGCGTACTCAGGCGTGCTAAACCTCCTCCCAAAAACATTCAAAAGGATGTTTTCAATGCGCTTATAACTCTCAAAAAGGATCCGGACAGGCTCGTATTATCTGCTGACAAGGGTAATTGTGTTGTGGTTATGGACAAACAGCAATATCACGACAAAGCTTTGTCTCTGCTCAATGACAAGAGTACGTATGCTGTCTTAAACTCTGATCCAACCAGTAAAACTCAAAGAAAGTTAAACAAAATGTTGCTTGATTTGAAAAAAGTTGGCAGAATTAGTGACTCTACGTACAAAATGTTATACAGTAGTGACGGCTTATGTCCACGTTTTTATGGCTTACCTAAAATTCATAAACCGGGAATTCCTTTGAGACCCATTGTCTCTTTTGTTAATTCTCCGACTTATGCAATTTCTGGTTATCTTGCGAGAATTTTGTCGCCTGTTGTTGGGAATACTGATTACACTGTCAAAAATTCCTGCGAATTTACGGATTTCATAAGAGATAAAACTCTTGACGCTTGTGAAGAATTAGTATCTTTCGACGTTGTTTCGCTCTTCACTAAAATCCCAGTTGATCTTGCCGTTAAGGTTGCGGAGGAAAGACTCAGAGAAGATGCTTCCCTAGGACAAAGAACTTCTTTGCCTGTGGAGGATATTATTCATCTGCTGTCTTTTTGCCTCAAAACCACGCAATTTACATATAACGGCACATACTATCAACAAGTTTTTGGTACAGCTATGGGTTCGCCTGTTTCTGCTGTCATTGCTAACATGGTAATGGAAGACGTGGAACAAAGGGCCTTAGCCACTTCACCGGTTAAACCCTTTTTCTGGAAACGATATGTCGATGATGTTATTTCTGCGGTATCCGGAAATGAAGCGGAGCGCCTCTTGTCGCATTTGAATTCAGTAGAGCCGTCGATCCAATTCACCCTTGAACGTGAAAAGGATAGACATTTGCCCTTTCTTGATTTAAATGTGTCTAGAGGGGTTCAGGGTAATTTAGAGACAAGTGTCTATCGTAAACCCACCCACACCGACAAATACCTCGCTTTCGATTCTCACCATCCTATTTGCCATAAAAAGTCTGTAGCCAAAACTTTACTTAGGAGGGCTGATTGTCTACCATCATCACTCGATTCGAAGGCTGAGGAGAGGAAATATGTTTCCAATGTCCTAAAGGCAAATGGCTATACAAAAACTTTTCTCCGTAACTGCCAAAAACCAGTTACAAATAGTAACGCTCTTGATGAAAGGGAACCAGCGACTGGTTTTGCTGTTATTCCTTACATACAGGGTGTTACTGAACCCATCAAGAGAATTTTGAATAGCCACAACGTTAAAGTTGCTCAAAAACCTTTTCAGACTTTGGGGCATATTTTCGCCAAACCTAAGGATCCTGTCACGAAAGAACAACGAACCGATGCCATTTATTCTATTCCTTGCAATGACTGTGATAACGAATACATCGGACAGACCAAACGCCAGTTTGGTACACGGTTAAAAGAGCACCAAAAAGCGGTTTTTCTTTGCAAAAAGGAAAATTCAGCTTTATCGGAGCATACTTGCCTAACCAACCATACAATTGGGTGGGATAATTCTAAAATTATCACTACTAATCGGCGTTACCACCAGCGCCTTTGTTTGGAGGCTTGGCACATTAACTCCGCCCACGCTCCTTTAAATCGTGACGATGGCGGTCTGCTTCCTGACGCCTATTTACACCTCGTCAGAAAAAAGGCCGCTAATTAGTGATCATATAAAAGGACCTCTTGTTGCAGCGTTTAGATCACCCCTGATGAAGGCACTAGACAGGAGTGTCGAAACGTTGGGTCTATGAATTGTAACTTCTTCGGTTACATTCATTAAATCTGCAAACCAGTGTAGCTTCAAACTATGTCTTCTATTGACTTTACATGTAGAATGTTCATATTTCAAAATACTTATGTCATTACCGTATTTCGCTCCCCAAATATTCCCCATAACGTATTTAAATTCTCGACGGTTCCTCTATAACTTAACACCGAGTCACGCAACGCGTGACGCTTTTTCTCGAGACGTGAGCTTGGGCCGCCGGTGATTCAATAACCTTTTACTTTTGAACTTGAGTAAAAGTCATTCTGATCTAAAAATTGTTATTTTCAGAGAAGCTTCGGCTACGCCTCTGCCCTGTTTTGTTCTCACGTGTTATGACGTCATCTTTGATCTAATACTGAAAAGAGGAATCTATTTTTTATGATGAAAATGGCCCTAGATCAATGAGCGCGCGAGAATTTCCACAGTTTTTGTAGAACACGCTATTGAATAGAATATTACACGGTCATCGTCCATTTATTGTAAATTAATCAGAGCCCAACTGTTCAAAGAACGGATGACGCCATCTACTGCCCCTACTGCCCCTACCACTGCTGTCCCTACCACTGCTACTGCTACTGCTACTACTACTATTATGAATATGAGAACGATCTTCCCAGTAATGAATACTACTTGAGCAGTAGTGAAAATAAGGCCTAAAAAAAATTCAGGCCTGTACGGGATTTGAACCGGTATCGTAGAGGTCATGGGTTCAAATCCCGTACAGGCCTAAAAAAATTTAGGCCTGTACGGGAAGATCGCTTTCATATTCACGTCTCGCAGTTCAAATATATGACTTTCATATATTCACTGACGTTTATTCACTACTTCGCGGGTTTATTTCGAACCAACATAATTACCAGTTCCCAGTTGGCTTGTTAGCTCAGTTGGTAGAGCATTGCACCGTTATCGCAGAGGTCATGGGTTCAAATCCCGTTACAGGCCTGAATTTTTTTCAGACCTTGTTTATTTCACTACTGCTCAAGTAGTGTTCATTACTGCGAAGATCGCTTTCATATTCACGTCTTTATCTGCAGTTCAAATATATGACTTTCATATATTCACAGTCGTTTACTACTATTACTACGACTACCACTACTACTAAAAATTATAATTATAATAGTAATAATAAGAATTCTAATAATAAACATGTGTTTTCCTAATCTTTCCTTCGTATTTTCAACCCCATCCAATCCTTTAGTTGATGAATATTAACTTGCTTCACGATTTTTCTTTTTGATTTGAATATTTGAACCGCACTTTGGACAAAATAACTTAATGAGTTATAAGGAAGAAACTATAACCATGACATCATTCATAATGTTTCAGTGCTGATGTCATGTTACCCTTCTTAACAGCCTGAAATCCTTTCAATGGGCGAATTTAAGGAATTCGTGTTTATGAAACATTCCGCGCTACAACGATCATTTACGACTTCCGCGATGGTGAATCGGTTGTTATTAGAGAACTGTAGTGAAGTACACAGGTCGTAAATGTATAAACCTTCTAACACGCCATTTCTTGGATTTAAGGAATTTTTCGTGAGTCCCAAAATATTCTTGACAAAACAGTTCGTATGGCCTTTCGTAAAGACAACTAACCACCTACTCCTATTCCTGATTTTACAAGGAGTGATACTTATGTAAATTAACCACACAGAAGTTTAGCAAATAATTGATGATGGTCAACTGAGAGTCGAAAGACATCCGAGATTACTTTTGGTTTTGCTTCACTTCGCTCTGTGATTGGTCAAGATCACTCGCGCCATCATCTCAACCAATCAGATGCAAAACTAACACCAATCTCAACTTGGTGACTGGCGTTTTCCCGCTCTTCGGGCAGTTTACTTGTTTTTGCCTCGAGCACTCGTTGGCTCCTCTTTGCGATAGTTCCTTTGATTCTGATTGGTAGTTCTTCTTACTTTGTTTTTGGATTTACGACACTCAGTTGAAAAGCCCTCAAATCAATTCGGGGATTACTATTCAGACATTAAGACAAATTTCGACGAATCGGAATATCGGCCCCTTTCAGCAGTTACGACGGAATCGCAAACAAGCTTTTTTCTTTATTGTCATTGATGTCGACACTGGTCATAATGGGTGGCTTTGACTCCAATTCTTTGAATTTGATTTTATTTCCTTCTAGCTTGCAAAAGTCATTAAGCAGCTAAGAGCCAGTCGTCGACTTATACTCTCGGGTACACCAATCTGGTGTGAGTTGAGGGACTTTTATTAAACGAATGAAGCTATGCGATTTAAATATGGGAAGATGACGAGTCAATGCTCCAACAGTTGTTCCACATGTAGATCCTAAAATCTTCTTCGTTTACGTACAAAGGGGAGGATAAAATATTTTCCTCTGCCTTGTATAATGTGAGGAAATGTCAACAGCAGCTTCTGTCGAACAGCGAAATGTTGTTCATGTTTCTGAAATATTCTACGTCACAAGATTAGAGATTGAGACAATTGAGACATTGCTCGTTCTAATCTGTCGTTTATTTTTGTCTCACTCTCACCATACTCCTTTGTTATGAGTTATCTTTCCGTACGGTGGCGTAATTTTGTAGTTTTTTGTATTGCTTTACTTTGTTCAGTCTTGTAAAGATTTGATACGGTGCTTTACGTTCATGACATGCTCATGTTTTATTTTCTCCACAACAAATCATAGCCAGGTTTCTTTAATGCATCCTGAATGGGCCAACTAGTAACGATTTCCTGCTTTCAACACTTTTTTGGGATAATAAATGCGACGTATGACAGCTCTGCTGTTACTGAGAGACTATTTTTTATCCTCAGATATTTAACAACGATCCATCAATCGACATTCTTTTGTTGACGACACATATTGGAGGACCAGGGTTGAACCTGACTGGTGCCGACACGGTCATCTTTGTGGAGCACGACTGGAACCCAATGAAGGACCTTCAAGTACGTAACCACCAACCCTTTCAACCTTTCCTCTCTCCCCTCGTTTATTCCAATTTTACCAACTTTGCTCAAGCGAGGTTAATCGTAAGGTTGAACATCCCCTTGGTTCGTTGCCCCACAAAGAAAACAAATAAGCAAACAGACAACCAAAACAAATTTTGATTTGACATTCTCAATCTAAAAATGCCTAGAAAGTTGATGATGATGTAAACATTTTGTAAGTAATAGGCTGGATTTCATAAAGTTAGCTCTCGATTGTATATTAGTAAAATAACAAGAACACAGTCAGAGTAATTTGAACGTAGCTAGCGTATATTCGGGCATTGGACGTCGCGCTCCAGGAAAGACACCTTCCTTTGTTTGTGATTCAGATCAAATTCCCGCTTACGAAACGGAACATCTTTGGTGATGTCAATTAGGCATGTGGTGGAATAAAGGTTTTCACTTTGTTATAGTTGTATTGTTTTGTTCCTTTTTTCCATTATGTTAAAGCTAGGAGAGGGAGAGGACTGTTGGTGATTTTCATCAATAAACCGGTCATCACAGTTCTCCTGAACAGTGAACAAAATCAGGAAATTCTTTTTTGTGATTAGTACCCGTAGTATCCGTTTGAATCTTCAGTCAGAATGGCTATAATCTAAGTATTTGGATGTCAAGTTCAACTAGATTAGACTGTTCGATTAGGGATAAAAGACTTACTTCTTGATGGGAAACCCTGACTACTCCGGCAACAGCACAAAGGCAAGCGGCCGAGCCAGTAAAACACGGCACGAAATAAACACGACTAAGAGGAAAACAGAGTCTAATTTTTGCAAGTATATTATTATATTATGCACAGATAATCACATTTTTTCTCGTACAATTTGGGTTAAATCAGCACTCATATATTTTCCAAGAACGACCAATTTCACTCGCCTTACGGGCTCGTGCAATTTTGTCAGCCTTTGAACAGTTCACTCGCGCTAATTGATCCCAAATTTTACTCGAAATCTTGTGATTTTCTACGAAAATCTATAATTTATGTAATTATTAAGTGATAAACTCATTTTCAGAACAACAAAAAGGTAATACGTTTACAGCGTTTAAACGTTCACTATTGCCAATTGTCTATGTCTACCCTGTGTCCTTGAACTTTCGTATATCTTTTCCAAAACTAGAACTATTACTCAATGTCTTCTTCATCATAAAAAAGGTAGATATGTCGGTTTTTTCGAAAACATACATTAGACGGTTCTCACCGGCGTCTGTAACGTGACTTTCTCTTAGAAAAATAACTATAACTATTTCCAGACAGACGGCGCAAACCCTAAGTGTTTTCTGTAGGAAAATTATCTTCGGCTTTATCGTTTCTTTCAGCTAAAACAGAGATGCTTGGCTTGGGTGATCAATGTAAAATAAGCCTGAACGATACCACAAAAAGTAGACAGCAGTTTAAAACGACGAACGGACAAAGTTCTAACGATTCAGAGCTTTCTAAGAACCCGAATTTCGACACTTACACGTATCAATGAAATCTAGAACCGATTGAAGTTTGTGCAATCAAGGCACTCTCCACAGGTAGCCTGTGTAGCAAACGTACATGAGGAGGGTTGGGAGAAAGGGGCGCATGCGAGGTACTATTTAAAGGACTGGATAAAAGATTGGGATTTTTAAATCTCGGTAGGATAAAACTGGTGCGTTCACATCTATACATTATTTGGAATAGCTCGTTTTCTAAACCCTGTTTTTTCTGGACCCGCAACATTTCGCAGCCGTTTTAAGTCTCCTCCCCACAAACAGCTGCTCTGATCCGAACCGCATGCCTACCAATTAGTAAATCAACAATGACACAAGTGTTGGCGCGAAAATCGCGGGGGTTTTCAGTGAATGCGGCACAAGATGCTGTTGTGGTTTCCGTTCACATTTCCGTTTACGCAGCTTGATTGATTGTATGATACAACCTATATTTTTGGGAAAAGTGTGCCAGTGTTATTTTATGTCACCTATGAACGTCAAAATAAAAATAAATAAATAAATAAAACCGCAAAAAATCGTCAAAAGTAAAACCGGAATACCACAGATGAACTTAAAGCAGTTATGAACTGAACTTAAAAACTACTTTGTTTTTAGAAACCCGCTGACGGCAGGTTAGCAAAAAGCATACAAAACTTAACGAACGATTTTGAAGAAAACTACATGATGTTCATCGAAAAGTCGGCGAGGATTTCAGAGACAGGAACTTCCAAGAGCGAAAAATTTTGAAAGTTAGTTGGGATAGTGCTAGTGTATAAATGTATTTGCACAAGGAATGTGGCTCGCATCAAAGCAGCCGTTCGTGGGAGAAGCGTTGCATTTAGGGGAATACATCTTCCTGGACCCGCGTCAGTTTACCCGCGACCCGCGACCTGTGCCGTTTAGATTCTCACAATTTTTTTCAGGCCTTATTTCAACTACTAGTTCAGTAGTGTTCATAACTGCGAGGGTCGATTCTATATTCGTTTCTTCAACCCCAGTGCACACATATGATTTTCTTTACCGAGCTTAAAACTTACCATCTCTTTTATTTCTATCTTCAAACATTACGCTATCGACATTGCTGATCCTAGCTGTATGCAGGACGCATGTCATATGAACTTCGTAACAAACCTCGCTCACCGTGGAGTCTCTGTGTCTCAGTGCGCGGTAGAGCATCGGAGTGCGGCATCCGAAGGTCTGAGGCTCGATTCTTCAAGGGGACTCAGAATTTTTTTCTTTGTCCCACGCTTGTGACAAGACGAAGAAAAGCACCTTTCACTATTCCTTTACTGAGCTTAAAACCTACCATCTCTTTTATTTCTATCAACAAACATTACGCTATCGACATTGCTGATCCCAGGACGCGTGTCATATGAACTTCGTAAAGACCCCGCTCACCGTGGAGTCTCTGTGGCTCAGTAGTAGAGCATCGGAGCGCGGAATCCGAAGGTCTGAGACTCGATTCCTTATGGCCGGGACTCAGAATTTTTTCTTTGTCCCACGCTCGTGACAAGACGAAAAAAACCTCTCTCTAAACTTACAGAAGTTTTCACATCCTCTCATGTCTCTCATAGTCTAAGTATCCGAAGATCTGAGGTCGCCTATAAAATATCAGATATGCTCAATGTAGAATGTAATTCCGTGAGAGAACCATTTCGTCGATCGTTGTTCTCTCTTTGGCGTTTTCTTTCATCGTGTTCAGAAACCTTTTTTTTTAACTTGAATAAAAGCCGAATTCTGATCTAAAATATGTTATTTTCAGAGGGGCCACGGCTACGTCTCTGCCGCTGTTTTGTTCTCACATATTTTTTGTAATAATAATAATAATAATAATAAAAATAATAATAATAATAATAATAATAATAATAACAGATGTGTTTTCCTAATCCTTACTTCGTATTTTCAACCCCATCCAATCCTTTAGTTGATGAATATTAACTTGCTTCGTGATTTTCTTTTTATTTGAACACATTTGAACACTTTGGACAAAATAATTTACCGAGTTATAAGGAAGAAACTATAACCATGACATCATTCGTAATGTCTCAGAGCTGATTTTAAGTCACCCTTCCTAACAGCATGAAAACCTTTCAATAAGCGAATTTAAGGAATTCAGGTTTATGAAACACTCCCCGCTAGGACGATCATTTCCGACTTCCACGATGGTGAATCGGTTGTTATTAGAGAACTGCAGTGAAAAACACATCGTAAATGTATCAAACTTCTAACACGCCACAGGGTTCTCCTTATCAGGCGGTAACCGCTAAAATTTACCGCCTGTAAGAGCACTAATTACCGCCTGCAAACGCTCAGAACCCTTAGAAGATACGCATTTATGGTGAACTAATCTGATAAGAAAGTGTAATAACAAGCCGACGATGTGCACTATTAGATCTACGTGTGCTTTAGTTAGTTAATACTGACTGGTACCTTTCGAATTTCGAAGCAAGAGTGATTTTTCGCGGGCTTTCTGCTAAATCTCATGACATTTGTCAGTTCTCTGCACGCGCAAATGTGGTGTCGTTTAGCTGTTCAGGGCCTGTTTACATGGAGGTGGGAGACCCCAGATAGGTGAGGTAACCCGCCTAGCCGTGGTCGAAAAATAAAACGCGTTTACATGCAATCTTGCAACCCCAGAGTGCTGGGGTGAGGTTTCTTGAGGTTGTTGTTGCGTTTGCAATTAAGAAGTTTGAGCAGAGGCGTCCCAAGCTCATATCTCGAAAAAGACGAAAGATTATGTCATGAAAGCGTCACGCGTTGTGTCACGCGGTGTTTGGTTTCGCGAGGAACCGTTGACTTAATAAGTTATACGGAATAGTTTGGGAAACCAAATATAGTCGATTTACAACGCTAAATATTCTGAAATGTGAACATTTTACACTCCTTGTGTGTCCGTTGCGGTTTATGGTGATTTCTGCCATGAGACGGCTAGGAAATGTACAAAGTTTTCAAACATACGTGTTTAGATTTTGAGCTTTTTGCCATGAATGCGACCCCGGGTAGGCGGGTTACCCCACTTTGAGACGTTTACAAATTGGGCAGAAGGCAAAGGCAAATGGTCACCCCGGCTGACAGGGTTACCCTACCTGGCAGACCGGGCCCTAACCCTAACCCTAAGGCGGGTCACCCCACCTATCATGTAAACGTGATCAAAATAAAATAAGAAATTATATGGACAGGCGGGTTACCCCACCAAGGAGGGTTACCTCACCTACATGAGGTCCCCCACCTCCATGTAAACAGGCCCTCAGTTTCCACGCTGAAACGGCAGCAAACAATGCTGTCGTTCCTGTCCAGTAACAAGAGGTCACGAAGAGTAGCTGGTAAGCTTTACAAGAATTTTAGGTGTAAACAAAACAAAGGTTACGTACTAGCGATGGAAAAGCAGCCAGTTGTCAGAAATAACCGCGTTGAGAGCTCTAAAATTGCCGGCTATATAACGGACACGTGGGGACAAAGCTAGTCTTCATCGTGAAATTCTACTTGAAATGTGTTTCAGACAACGGTTTGAAAGAAGCCTTGAAAAAAAATCTCTCGACAGCGTAAAAGTTCTGAATTTGAGACGATCAGAACACGAATTCAGCTATTCGATGTGGTTCGATTTCATAGCGATTCGTAGCTGATACCGCTGATTTTCCAGCGATATGCCGTGTAAGTGACGCCAAAGATATCACCGAAGGGAGACCAGTTTACGTTATAAGCAGTTTGGAAAGGGCATAGTCAAATATCATGTATATAAACAAAAGTTGACTTTGTTTTGTTCAACCTCCTAACCTAAAGGTGTATCGTTCACTTTATGAGTGTTTCGATGGGGAATTTTTGATGGGCGCGATGTACTTTAAGAAATAACAAAGTTAAGGATGACCAGCCGCCTGAAGCTGCAAATGTGCTTTACTGGTTTGAAAAGGTCCCTTGCCTGTTGTGCTGAAAACTAGGGAGAACCCTGACGCCATTTCTTGGATTTAAGGAATTTTCGGTGAGTCCAAAAAAATTCTTGACAAAACAATTCGTAAGGCCTTTCGTAAAGACGGCTCAACTAACCTCCTATTCCTATAATTGTGTAAATTAACCTTACAGAGGTTTAGCAAGTAAATGATGATGGTCGAGCTACAGAGCAATTTTAAATTAAGAGTTGAAAAACATGAGATTACTTTTGGTTTTTCATTACTTCCCTCTGTGTCCATCATCTCAATCAATCAGATGCAAAACTAACACCAATCTCAACTTGGTGACTGGCGTTTTCCCGCTCTTCAGGCAGTTTACTTGTTTTTGCCCCGAGCACTCATTGGCTCCTCTTTGCGATAGTTTCTTTGATTCTGATGGGTAGTTTTTCTTCCTCTGGTTTTTGATATACGACACTCAATTGAAAAGCCCTCAAATCAAGTCAGGAATTACTATTCAGACATAAAAACAAATTCTGAGGAATACTCGACAAAGAATGCATTGGTTATTCAGGAAAATTAATATTCAGATCTTGAATGGGGTGAAAAGATCAATGTGTTCGTGATGATTGTTGCCTAGCTGGAGCCCAGTGTCCTTTGATCATGAAATCATCCACCAAGACTGTCTAAGTTCTAAATGCTATCTTCCCTCCAAAGGATCCAGTTTAGGTGACGGTCGTCGCGGACCCAAGTGACTTGAAGGTGAATTTGGCTTTGGTCCATTATACTGTGGAATAATAAAAACTCTAAACATTAGGACGGACTTAGAGTTGGTCTTATAGGTCGGACCTCCACTTTTATTCTGGATTTCATAACGTATGGTTTAATACGTAAATGTTTAAGAGTTAATAGCATTTAGAGAGGTAATGTTCTCATCACAAGATCTCGGCCCTTGCTTTTCTTAACTCTTTTCATAACTTGACATCTCGTCATGTTGGCCCAACTCTCTCCTCAGCCTACTGCTGGCTTCCTGAAAGAATCAATCACAACTAAAAATAAACTTAAGGCCGCTGTACAGTGCAGCTTATTAAAGCTAGGCTTCTTGACTTACCTGTCCCATAAGTTGTGCACACGAGCAAAACTCGCCATACGCGATTAGAATTTCCAACCTCGAAAGTGATCTAAAAAAGCGCTCGAGAAATATCACCTTGAGAATAAATGAAGCCTACATTCGGGGACTTCCTCTCTTAACCTGATCGCCCATTGATAATTTAAAAAATTTATCGTAACCTAGAAGCACACAAGCCTTCTAGAATAAATAAGTGGTTGAAATTAAAACAACGTTTTCGCCGGGCTGGACTTGTGCAAACAACGAGTTGAAATTATCAACTCATCTTACTAGAAACAAGACGGTTCCTACTACTCAAAACCTTATCACCTCTAAACGTTTGCAATTCTCACGCACATGCGAGAGATCAGCTGTCATCTTTCTCATTGCTGTTCTGTAGCGATCCACCTCCTGCAAATCCCACAAGAAGTACACGATAAAGCTATCTGCAACATGTCTAAATGCTAATGATATTCTCTCCACGTATTTTACAGACATTTTGATTCTTTTCTGTGAATTGATTCTTTGCAAAACATTCCATACTATCCTTAAAACTGATGGAACCTCAGCACAAATCTTTTTACTGACAAGAACAACGACTGAAGGGAAAAAAGGTTTTATAACTATTACTTGAGACATAACAAAGAAAAAAAACAACAACAACTTATAGTAGTATGTTTATTTGAAAGATTATATTTCTCCTACGGAATTACAGGATTACTACAGAATGCACGTCTTATTGTTGTTATACACGTCTGTACGCTGCGACAGATCTTTCACAATTGCCTCATACCGTTGAGGATCGCGCTTTTTCCCGTCTAGTAGGGCGTATTCCCATAGATGTTGTCCAAAATACCCCTAGAGTGTCAACTATAGTGTATTGGTCTGGAAAACGACATATATAACTAAGGATTAAGAATGCTTTAACCTTCAAATGCTAGATAACATATTTTTGCAACCTTACAAGTGTGAGTCACCAAGTACTTGTTTCAAATTTACACATCAAAGTGGCCGTGTTTTGTTATCCTATTTGACGCTGACACACTTGATTTTTGAGATAACAACAGGTCTGAGCTTTAAACTCATGAATTTGTTCGAGTTCTTGCTCGTTAAACAATTAAGAGCAACATAGTTTCACAGTAAGGCAGATGGAGGTTCGAACATATCACCGTAAAGTTCTCTTGGTAAAACAATTCCTAATATCCTCGGAGCGCTTTTCGTTTGGGTGTCTAATCATAACCGTCGATCAATGTAGAAAAAAATATCTAAAGAAACCATCGTAAACTCGAAGGAAAAAAAAATAAGGATAAAAAAACGGAAACTACTTGAAGGAAAACTACCACACGGAAAACTTCAGTGACTAAGTCGCGACTGTTTTTGGTTTGCATCTTAATGATTGAAATTAATTGCCGTGAGTTCTCTAAGCCAATCACAAAGCACGTTGAAGGATAACTCCCAGATAACTCTCGACACTTATCTGAAAATTGCTCCACTACTCGAACATTATACCACATCTTCGTGTCTCTGAGTCACAATTCTCCACACAGATGTGACGGATCCCCACGCAACAAGATTAGTTCGTGTCCGTGGAGAAAAGCTTTTTATCCCAAAATGATAAAGTTGCATTGCTTTATCGTCAAAAAAAAAATATACGGGAAATGAAAACAAATATAATATCAATTTAATGTTTATGAGTAACATACTTTCTTCTAAATTGTTGGTTCGGGTCTCTGGGTGAAACCACTGACTATTAAACTTCGGTATTGCACTACGAGGAAATTTATATCAAAACTAAAATATGTACATCTAAATCTGGGGATCCTACAAAGACCAATTTGGGTAAAAGTTTTCCTGGCTAATATAATGAAATAAAAATTTTAAAAAGACGTTATGAAGATTCCTAGGCGTGGGAAATTCTGTCAGGGTCCCGGTTTAAAAACACACTTCAGACATTTTCCATGTGCACGCAAAAAAAACCTTTTTTTATTCGTTACAGTCCCCACACGGGGGTAGCGCCTGGCGCTTACAAACAAACAAACAAACAAACAAACAAACAAACAAACGATCGCGTGTCCACGTTAATTGTCTAGTTTCTTCAGAAGTAAAAACTTCAGAGTTGAGTCACCATAGTGTTTGCTTCTCACGGTGTCTTGACAGGTTTACAGTCGATGTTCTGAGGTTCTACGCTGAAAAGTATAAGAGTTATTAAAGGCTTAAATCTACAATTTTAGAGAGAGTAAGATGATTTTCTTGTAGTAGTAGAAATATTGGTGAAGAGATAAAGGAATAGCCGGCAGGAAAGAGGGAAAGAAAAAGGGAGAAAGGTAGGAAGACATAAATGAAGGAAAGAAGGAACGAGAAAGAGTTAGGCATGAATAGATGAGCATACATATTTATGAATAAGTAAATAAATGAATGAATAAATAAAAGACAAATCGATAACTCAATAAACGAATGACGAGGAGAGCGAATAAATGGACAATAAAAGAGAAAAACAAATAAAAAGCAGACTCAAAAAAAACTGCTTCAATTGTCAAAGGTTTGAATAAAGTAAGGTAGGAAAGGAAAAAAGGGAAGCTGCCTACCAAAAACTTTTCTCCTCATCTCCCTTACAAGAATCTCGCATTGTTCTGCCCACTTGTACTTCTGTCTATAAGATTCCCGCACTCGTTGCATCTCTTTTAGCCGCTTTTTTCTCTCCTTTTGACAGACCTTCTTGATCGCCTTTGACCAGTCTTCGGGATTATCTGAGTTAACTACACAAAGTTCTCCAAATTCTACCTTCTGCAACGCTTTTGAAAAGCCTGAGTTATGGCCAGCAAGGACAGGCAAACCAGCGGATAAGGCTTCCAGAGCAGAGAGTCCAAATCCCTTTGTTCTTGAAGGCATGATAACCAGATCCATACGAAGAAGCAGTTCTTTCAATCGATTTTTATCCTCGATGTTTTCTTCGACAGACAGCTGGTTTTTAGAGACGCCATGTTGAAGAATCTTCGCTCCAAATGCGTCTTGTTTTTCTGGGGCCGCTCCAACGAATGTAAGATGATAGGAGTCGTTTTTCAGCTCATGACTTGCAAATGCCCCAGCGGCAATATCGTAGCCTTTTAGCTCGAAGTCTTCGTCATCACCACGCCCAAACATCAGGACCTGAAACTCGTCATTCTCGTTTAGCGACTGCTTCACATTAGTTAAATCTCTCACAATTCCCGGTGTAAATTCCACAACATCCTGATCTTTGTTGAAAGAGCGTAGCTGATTGGAGTAGAAACCTTTCAATTTAGGCCCAACTGCCATGACAAGGTCAGCTAATTTGCATAGACTAACCTCAAACTTGTTCTTTACTCCACTCTGTGTGACAGCATTCGGATAGTCCTTGCACATACTCAGTTCATCCGGAGCAGTGTGTACTACTTGAAGCCACTTGCAGTTATGAGATTGTCTAATCTTCTGAGCTTGTTGACCAAGCTTCAAGCCATGACCAATTACTACATCAATTCCAAGGTCTTTCGGTGGAAAAAACAATCCTTCGAAGGAACTGCACGCGATGAGTTCCTCTGCCTCAATAATAGTAATAAAATTTTTCGCAGCTGCTGCTTTTTCTTCCTCTCTACATGCACCGTGAGGAACAAGGACAGTGACTGCAGTGTCGGAACGGCTTGCTAAATGAATGGCGAGTTCTCTGTTAAACGTCGATAATCCACTTTTTAGTGAATTCCACTCGTCTGCTAAGATTGTAACATTCAAAACTTCTTTTGAGGAAATACTTGAAACTGTTTCTTCAAGTGCTTTCGGTGAGGGGAAAGATGTGCCAAATTCAAGCGCAACCTGAAATAACATAACAGGGTTCTGGAAACGTGCGATAAATTATATTAACTAAAACCCCACCTTAAAGTTCCCTACTGAATCTATCAGGGTGTGCATTCGTTGACCAATCACACAAACCGGACCTAAAACAATCGACTAGCAACAACCCTTCACGGAACCGTCTGACTATGACTTTTGCTGAGTTTGTCAAAACGCCAGTCACAACTACCAACAACAGTCCTTAGGGTCGTCAGGACTACACTCACCCGGACGATCGGCCTACATGACCAGTTTTAACGAACTGATACCTTTAAACGAAGACTGGAAAGCGCTAATAAAAACTAGTAAACTTGTGGGAGGCTTTTTTCAGCTCGCGACTTCATCAAAATCAAATGATCAATTATTATCATTTTTTTTTCCCGATGGCGACACATCTGATAGAATATGATATTGAACATAAGCTGAGGGAAATGTAAAGAACACGGAACTTTGAATAAATCTTTTTGTTTGATCCACTAGTAAGTTTAAGATCCGGAAAGATATGGACATACTTCATTGAAAACTGTGGATATCTAAAGGGTCAGTTGAAATTGCTAATTTCCTGTAGCTATTTTCTTTAACATTTTATAACCTTGCCTTTTTCACCTGATCTTCCTTTTGCTCAGGCATGGCTACCTGTGCTGTAGAAGGAAAGTACCTGGAAGAAGAGGTCTGCAACAGAGAAACTTAATTTCTTAGAAAAAATATTTTATCCGATATTTCTATCTATCAGTTCTCTAGCCTTGTCACTGGAAAATTGTTGTCAATTGGTTCATTTGACTCTATAAGGATATACACTATGCCCTGTGCCTTTACCGAGCTAGAGTCCCTTAAAGCCGAGGAGACTCTAGAGCAAATGTCATGGGATGGTCGTCGGTCATTTGAAAAGGAAACTTCATACATTAGCAGCCATTCACACATGTGATTTTGCTGCGGCTTTGACAACGATTTCTGTTACGATTTATTACCATGATTTCATGGGAACGTGAAATCGCCCTTGTGGTAGCGTCCTCATTTTATTTTCACTAACAATATGCACATGTCAGGCTGCAGCTAACGGTCTGACTAGATATCCCAGAAAAAGAGTAGTTTAGCTCTGCCAGTGGCAATTTGAGTGTACCTTAACCTTACCAGTACCAAATAGATGCAACGATATAAGATGGTGATAAAATAGAAAAAGAAGTGCAGCGACGGAGTTATTTGAAAGAGCTAACTTAATTTTCTGTGAAGCTTCCTTGTCACGCACTCATAGGGCGGGTGAATCCTGAGATTTACTCTGCCGAAGGGTTAGAGCTTCAAAAATTAAGTTTCTAAAACAGCTCCTAATCAAAACTTCCTCCCCTAGTCTAATATTTTCAACATCACATAGTACATACCTGATCTGGAACGGTCGGTTCGAAATACAGCGTGCATAATGTTTCCCTATATGATTGATTCCCCATGTACAACTCTACTTGCAGGTTACTGAGGTCGCTAACGGATACAGGCAAACTTCGTTCAAAAGATTCAGTTCCGAGAAACCTGGCACAAACAAATTAAACGAAGATATAAATACTAGGTATTCCTTTTTGTCCCGGCAAAGGATATGTTTCTCCTTACACATCTGCTCCAAGTTGTTGGAAACGATGGAAATAGGATGAGCAAAAATTGATAAACTCACGTCAAGAAGTTGTCTAGATTTTCTTCTTGCATCAAAGTAAATGCTTTGGAAAGAGACACAGATATCCGATCAGCTTTACACAGTGGCTTCAGCGAGTCTCCTTCCCCTTGAGCACAAACTGGAGATAGAGTATACACTTGTTCTTTAAGATGGAGTGGGAAGCAGCAAAGAGTCAGCATGTAGTTAGGAGGATTTCCTCTAGCACATAAACGAGCACAAAGTCCTACTTGTTGTAACATCAGTTTTCTACAGAGATCATCGGCAAGATTCTTTAGGATGGCAAAGGATCGTTTCAATGGGTCAATCCAAACCCAGTACCTAAAGGAAAACGACACAAACTCAACATCTATTCATATAGTCATCAAAGTGAAAAGAGCATTCCCGATCATTCATCATCAAATCAAAGCGTGCACATCTCAGAACAAGAGAATATAAACAAATAATCTCTTGCTGTAGCGGCCGACACAAGCGAAGCAAATTTCAACGACAACTATGAGTTTCGCTAGTGAAGACGCACTATGAAGCGAGGATATATTGTACGGAAAAAGACAAATCGTTTTATTAAGGTAGTCGAGGTATCCAAGTACTTATCGTAAACTGAAGTATGAAATTATAAGTAGTAGTAGTAGTAGTAGTAGTAGTAGTAGTAGTAGTAGTAGTAGTAGTAGTAGTAGTAGTAGTAGATCTTTATTTAAACTCAGTTAAGAATCTTCAGTTATACTAATAGTGTTTTAATTACAATCATTTGTAAAAAATTAAAATAACTATAAAAACTGATTTACAAGATTGCCGAGTGGGAATCGAATGTTTCAAGTGCGTGGTTGATTTCTTTCTTAAACTGCCCAATTGATCTAATCGCCTTAATATTCTCGGGAAGAGAATTCCATAGTAAGGCACCGCTATAGCCAAAGCTACGTTTCAAATAGTCAGTACGTGGCTTGGGTAAGTTTAACTTACGGAAAGAATCACGCAAGTCATAGTCTGTGTGTTGCTCACTGAATAAATCATGCAAGTACACTGGGGCTAACCCGTTGAGGGATTTAAACATCATTAAAGCTTTCTACTTTCTTCTTCTTAATGATAACTTGTCCCACTTCAAAGTTTCAAGAAGCAGGCTTGAGTTTACCTCATAGTTGGCTTGCAGAATAACCCTAGCTGCTCGGTTTTGCAATTTTTGTAGTTTCTCACATAGATAAGAAATCAATTCATCCCAAACGGGGGCACAGTAATCGAAATGAGGTTGGATTAAAGCGTTATATATTTGTACTGCAGTGGACTGGGAAATGAGGGACCTAATTCGCCTCAGAGCCCCTATTGCCGAGGATATCTTTCTGCATAGTTCTTTAATGTGATTAGACCACGAAAGTCGGTCATCAATAATTAAACCTAATGATTTGGCATGCTCAACCCTGCAAATTGGATGGCCATCTAATTGGATATTAATCTCACTACAATTTTCTGCAAGAAACTTTTGACGAGTACTAATCACCATAAACTCAGTTTTCGCGATGTTTAGACTAAGCTTATTGGCTTTCAGCCAGCTGTAAAGATTGTTAAGTTCAGAATTTGTTGCTTGTTCGAGTTCGGCAAAAGTGCAACCAGGGATGGTGATGTTAGTATCGTCGGCAAAAATTTTTGCGCAGGAAATATCGTGGCAATTAGGAAGATCATTTATATATATTAAAAAGAGCAGAGATCCCAGTATACTTCCCTGGGGAACCCCGCAGGTTAATCTACTTGCACTGGATAACGCTCCATTGACACTGCATTTTTGGGATCTATTACATAAGTAGGACGCAAAAAATCTTAGAGCACTTTGATCAACCCCATAGTTCGCAAGTTTCCGCAAAATTATTTCGTGATCGATTGTATCAAAGGCCTTTTTAAGATCAATAAATAGCACGCCATTTAAGAGACCGTTGTCAATATGAATTGACCAGTCGTTCGTTGTCTCAAGCAGCGCTGTTAGCGTGCTGTGCACTGATCGAAAGCCAGATTGGTACGTATTCAAGAGGCTACATCCTGAAGGTAATCATAAAGTTGACGATAAATAATTTTTTCGAAAATTTTTGAGACGAGTGGCAACACTGATATTGGTCGATAGTTCTCTAGCCCACGCTTGGATCCTTTCTTAAACAGCGGTGTAACTTTGGCAATTTTCCACTCGTTTGGAAAGATTTCAGCATCTTTACAGCTCTTAAAAATGTATGCTAAGGACGACCCGACAATACTGCTAGAAAGTTTTAAGAGTTTACAGGGAATTCTATCTAACCCAGTGGCTTTTTTTGTGTCTAGCTGGTTCAAAAGCCCGCATACAGTGCTAGCGCTTGGGGGTTTAAGAGAAAATATTGTGTCCGTGGGTTGTAGATAGAATTCTGGCTCAATGGTTGACGGTTGTATTTCACTTGCCAAATTTGATCCAATAGTTGCAAAAAAACCGTTAAAGACTTCTACAATTTCAGCCGCAGAAGAAATAGGTTCGTTGTTTACCTTAATTTCGGAAATAATTCGTACTCTGCCATATTTGCGTGAACTTAGGTCGTCAATCAGCTTCCATGTTTTTCGAGGATTCATTTTATTCACTTCTAAGTTATGCGTAAAATACTGTTTCTTTGCCGATTTAATGGCATTGTTTACTTCGTTTCGAGCTTTTTTATATCGCTCCCAAGCCGTCGTGCTATTTTCTTGAATAGCAATTTTCTTCATATAATTCCGTTTATAAATTTTGCGAGTCAGTTCATATGTAATCCACGGGGAGTGTTTATTGGAGACCCGTTTATTTTGAAGTGGGGCATGCTTATCAATTACTTCCAGAAATAAATTTTTCCAAGCATCCCACATCACTTCCGGATTTGTTTCTGAAAAAATTTTATGCCATGGCTGTTGTGCAACATCGTCGAGGAAATGGTGGTGGTTGAAAGCGCGTCTCAATCGTGCGATGACTACCAGTTCGCTCGTAGCAGATTTTAAGAGTCATAAAGACCAGAGAATGATCGCTGATACCGAGATGAACTACACCAGCTTTTGATATTTTTTCGGGCTAACTAGTTATACAGAGGTCAATCCATCCATTTTGATTACAAAAAGTTTTAAGTATCTTGTTGACACCTACCACTTTAACGGCGAGGACTTCATCACCAGACCTAAGGAAGAAGCTAAACTAAATTCTAAGATACAGACCAACATTCCAATCATTCCGATATAAAAGTAAGATCCCAAAATACTAGCTAAAACTCTAAAACAATTTCACAAAAGACTATCTTCAAGGATAAAGGAGAACCGCTTGAAAACGAATTCTAACAAAACTAATAACCGAGTGGGAAAAACGAACAGCTTACTAACAAAGCATGAACAACGTAAGCGACGTGTTACAAGGTTGCAAAGAAACTGGTATAAAAAACTGGGTGAAAATACCGAAAGACTAGATGTTTAAACAAGTATGAAGAGAAGTAACATAAGCACTTACATAACAGTCCCGCTTGTAAAAGTTTGACCAAAACGAACTTCGAGATAAGGTGGGCAAAAGGGCGCTTTTCGATAAACACGTCTTATCGTTAGCCCAACGCAAGATAACTAACTAAAATGCGGTTCTGGGTGGAACGTAAAGATCACGTCCCTAATGGACAAACAGTAACGTCACTATTGCGGTTTAACACGTTTAACAGGAAACAAACTTATAACAAATCAATTTCCGGTAGCAAAGGCGTGGCAGCCGTTACACTTGCGTAGAATCACGGATTAATTGCCAATGCATCGATCAATTCGCAGTTTCAACAACTCCCTTCCGGACAACCCACGGACATTTTACTGACGTCCGTGCCCGAGAAGGAGAAGAATTCGATCAAAGAGGTCTTTCCATGGGTGGGAAATTTGAACCTTGCCCGGGTCGGATGGGGCATTTGTAACGGAATTACGAATTTGAATCGGAAGTGTCAAGTCCTTCCAGCGGTATACACGAGCTCTTTTTTGAGATGGCAGAGATTAAGAACAGCGAAAAAAAAAGGCTTCAAACGCTGTGCAAATTGTTTTGAGATTGAGTAGTGTGATTTTTTTGGTTCTACAGCTTCAGTCACCGGTCGATGAGTAGAAAGTGGCAGCGCTGATATTGCCATTTTCACAAAATAGTTGTTATCCGCAGAGCATGCATGAACTGCTATTGAATAGGGAATGAGCCAACGCTGTAAATGTAAAACAATCCCCTCAATAAATATGAAATAAAATTCGTTCGAAGGTGTTGCATTCAATGGCTAAACACAACAGTATGATAAAATTTCACATCGTAGAACATATTAGAATTACGTTTACAACCGAAAGGCCATAAACCATGCCTTTTTTCTTCCCATTTAAACATTTTTTTTCATTATTTATTGACCATCAAATCCGGCGCTTAAGTGGGGAATTTAGAAGCAATTTTGGCCCTTGGGGTGCCGGGAATTTAAACGAACCAATCTTCAAAGGCTCAAAGGACCGGGGGTTGCCCAGAGGGGGGGATGTTGAAGCTTTGAAATGATCGACGTATAAATATTAACCAGTACAAAGGATTAAAGCCAGTACCCAGAATTGTTAAGAACATATTCTCAGCCTAAAGCAAAAATCCAAAATTTTTTACTTAGAAACTTTCTCAGATTAAATGCCATTTTACAGTAAACAGCCTAAATTTTATTACATAATCTTACCCCACTGAGAAAATTTCTAATGGAACTAACTGCTACTGTTGGTCAGTTTTCCACGCAATTCTCACGTGTTGAGACATTTGCTATCAATCAAATTCGCCTTAGTCTACGAACAGGCCATTGCTTGGTCTCGTCACGCAACGAAGGACAGAGTGCAATGGAGGAATGAGACTACAGGAAGCATGGCATCAATGCAGTTTCTTTTTGCCAACAATTATTCAGACAAAAGTAGCAATAGACTATAAAGCACGTGTGTCTGAGTTTATTTTGGATACATTGGAAGGTTTCTTTGCTCTCCACTGATCGATATTTTCATCGGATTCTTTTGAAAGTAATGGCTCTTTTCTTTTACAAAAATGCAAACATCAGTTACTAAGAAGCCTATTTCAACCCACCCATGGAAAAAAAAACACCTTTTGCATGCGTAGCATGCCTACGTTTACGTCACTTAAGGGCGGACAAAACAAATCGCTCTCCCACGAGATCTCGTTGATAAACGAGTCGTACTGCGATTTTTGTAATAAACTGAGATCCCTGAAAGGTCGATTAAGGTTTGTAATAAATACCTGTAGATAACGAATCGGATTTAGAGTAATAATTTAGTCGTTTGTTTTCCTTTGTTCTTGTTTTTTGCCTCTTTTCTGTAGTTTTGTACACCCTGATGTCACCAAATGATGCATGTCTTTTCTACAAAAGATTTACCACGACCCTACCCACGTGAATGCTTTGCAGTTTATTGCTTCTTTCAAAACAGCCAGAAGAGTATACTTACTCTAAGAAGTGATTTACTGTAAACGTCACTGTCCCATTTTCAAGAACCGCTATATTTTCTAACTGCTCTGTGACTTCACTCCATTCTCTTTCAACCTCTTCAGAGTTTCGGCAAAATATCCTGATGTCAGTGGCCAAATAATCCGGAAATGTAGGTATGTCTTCTCCGAGTATAACAGGGATTGTGAGCCTAGCAGGTGCTAAAAGCTGAACTGGTTCAGAAGGTGAGATATGAAGAATAGGTCCAGCAACTAGTCGTTCTTTCAATTTAGCATTGCTGCATGGAACCTCTTGCACCTTCAAAGAAAGATGAAGCTGTACAGAGTGGACTAATGAAAACTCAAAAGCGCCCCAATTTAATAAAGAGTCGGTAAGGAACTAAAACTAAAACTAAATTCACAATCACCTCTCACAGAAGTCGCTGACTGAATTATGTGCATCGAAACATCATGCTTATCGAATCATATGCTGAAGAGTCTACCTTCGTGTCCAAAAATCTTGTCTTTAACAGCAAAAGCTTAATGTTAATATGTAAAATATTAATATATGTTCTGGTAGAAGTAATGTACAAGTACCTTTACGGTAAGAGCGAAAGTTTGTCCTGTAGGAAGAGAACTCTCAGGGAAGGTTACACTCACTCCTGGATGGTCTGACGGAATGCAAGGAAAGGAAGATGACAAAGTCGAAGGGTTTTTAAACATGAAAGACTTGAGACGCCAGACCACCGCAAATGAAGAAAAACTTGTAATTTCTGCCTCTGCAAACGGAAATAACCAGTCTGGAAATTCTTCCACGCCGGAATGCTCATCTTTGATATCTGTAATGAGGCAGATGGTGTTGTTAACTTTCCTAGTGACAATCAAGAAACCCTACATTTTCAATCACATATCTTTGATGATTCAGCTTCAGTTCTTTAAATTTGTGTCTGGCAAGCACGATTGTCATATCAGAGACGTAAAACAAATGAAGTGGTAGCTGAACAATCACACAAGTTAAAAATGTACATTAAAACGACCAAATTCAGTCACAAACTAAGTCCACAGGAAAGAAATACAAAGCCTGTGTATCTTCTTAAGCAATCAAAGTTGCTTGTGGTTTTGTGCAAAGAAAGAGGTCAAGTTGTCTAAGGAAGGATGGCTGCACCCTGTAAATTACCAACATAGCCACTACCTGATGGTGTCCAAGCCCATCTGGTTTCCAAGTCCCTCCAATCATTGGTCTTCTCATTGGTCAATTCTTTGATCACCAATTCGTATCCTTTAATGTCACTAGCACTGTGGGATAAAGCCAACTTCACTTTCATATTGAATTCGTAACGTTTCTCTGTACCAGGAAGGCTTCCACGGCCTAGTTCCATCACACTGCTCACTAAGGCCTCATTTCTTCCAAGGGGTGGTGATAGAATCTGCAGATTCCATAAAAAACATGTGACCTCTGTACATGTTGGAAGAGCTTTAGGAGGGATCATCACACGCGATGGAACGTTTTGGACCATTAGTACCCCTCCTTCCTCGGTAATCTTGCTTCTGTAAAATGAGAAATGTGAAATCATATAAAAAAAGAAGGGGAACAAGGAAGGGTGTTTCACTGAACATTCTTTTTATTATAATTAATAATGGTACTAGGACCGAGTGGAGTCCGATTCGGTCTTTAATCATGCGAGTGATTAACAAAATTGGACGACCGCGAAGCAGAAGTCCGATTTGTTTATCACAAGTACTATTACAGACAGAATTGGACGAAAAGAAATCCTGTTACCAATTAATCCTGACCATTTCAATTTCCGAAAAAAACAAATACACCTAGAACAAATATCTTCAGTGGAGACAATGTCTTCAGTTAAAAATTTCTCCATTTTGGAAATTGCCTTGATTTTCTTTAGATATGATGTTGTTGCTATGGTTACTGTGATTAATTCTATGATTGGTGGATTTAGCTGGGTGGACCTAGTATGATTGGCTGCTTCAACTGTCCGATTACAGCCAAATGTCCGATTACAACTGTACAGAGTGATTTGTGATATATAAAGCAGCTGATGCACCAATCACATTTGAGGAAATTGTAATGGTTATGATTAATTGTTAAATTCAACGCACGCTATTTCTTTTTACTGTTCCAAACGCGCTTCGTTTGAATTCATATATCGCAATATTTATCGCAATGTTTGTCGCGTAAAACGTTTAAATTAAGTCGCGTAATCTAGATGTTCAGTTCAGCTTTAACCGAGCTAACCAGTTTTTGTACTATTTCTAACCAGTTACTTGCCACGATTACGGAGGCAGTCAAGAAGTAAGTTTGCAGATGATTTCCAGGTTATTACACTTAATTCTCAGTTTGTTTTTAACGCTTGTGAGGCCGAGTGCCAACGTTGTTTCTTTGTATTTTAGACTGAATTGTGTTATTAAATTAAATACGGTTCTTCCTCTGTATTGGCTGTTTAGTATTCTTTTCGATGGAACAAAGGGCACTGTCATCAACAAAAACAGAAATATAATAATGATAATAATAATAATAATAATGACAATAATAATAATAATAATGATATTAATAATCAAATAATAACTCTCTGTGCATGCTGTTCAATGCAAACATTTCTAGCAAATTTTCTTCCGTCACATGATTGCATAAACAATTATTTACCTTAGGTACTCCAAATTTTATGTTGAACGGAAGAACTAATTAAGTATTGCTCTACCGGAGCGTGCCAAACATGAGATGATAAATAACCAACAAGGCGAACATTCCTAAGTTGGTAATAATAATCTCATATTCTGCAAACCTGAGTAGAATAATTGTTTTATTAAAAATGCACACAAAAATAAATTTGCTCTTTTCCAACAATGCTACATGGCTCGCTTACAGATATTTCTTTCTCATTTTGCTGACAAATTCATCGAACATATTTGTTGAAGCCAGGCAATGAGGTTACATGCCTATGTTCAGTCAATCAGAAGGCAAAAAATTTAACAACTATACTCAACTTTTCAAATATACTTACCTCCAAACACTGATCTTGTTATTCGTTGTATAAAACTCTTTTTAATTTCCAGGGGAAGAAAACATGAAAAAAGAAGGGAAAAAATTAAACAGTCAAACTAAAGACTATTACCTCAAGTTTCAAGACTTAAGGTCGAGTTACTGTAACAGATGAAACATATGATAGTTCTCTTTAAATTAAGTTGTACAACAAAAAGGAAAACCCAGGTAAATACAATAACCCATCTGAAGCAAGGAAAACATCACAAGAAGCCATTGGGAGTGAGTCACACCTCAACAAAAGAGGATAACCAAAGGAATCTACATTTCTGCACTCTTGAAGAAACCCCTGAAAACAATATTCCAGTTGCAGGTGCTCTTTCAGAATATTACATGCCCTAAAGGGAATCCATGCAGTTGTCTTTAATTCTATGACAGAAGAACAAGTTTACCAGCCAGTGTTAAAATAATTAAAGACTACAAGTTGTGGTATAGATTTATCTCAAGCAAGTTCCCTGGGCTTGAATGTTTGTAAATGTTCCAAATATTTACAACATCTACCACTGTATAAATTTAGTATCTCATATTAGATTTGACTTAATCTGATCCAGATTCTTTTTTCACTTTACCTTTTCTTTCCTGAAGTCTCATAGTTTTAGTTAGTTCTTCTTGTTCTTTTTCACGACCAGTGGTGAACATGTCAGATGGGGGTGAAGTACCTAAGAAGACCAAAAAGTGTAGAGCAAAATTAGCATTCAGTGTATTCCACATGTTTAACTCAAATGTACCCATTCCTTCAACCCTCACAACAGCCAACTTAATATTCCTTTAAACTGAATGACAAATTGGGGAAAATTCTACATTTGAAATGATGGAAAAAAGGAGCGTGTCCAAAAGAGCACCAGGCAGTTGTGCAACTGCAATCTCACAGATTTCAATGAAACTTTGCCAGTTTAAAGGGTCTACCAAAAAACTCAAACAGGCAAACTGGTTTCTGTTTTGGTTACTTCCAGGGGTAAAGAGGTTTGTTTTCAGATGGGTTGAAGAACCTCAGTCCTAGGTTTTCATCAAAGAAATCGCTTCAAAATAGATAAAATATATGAAGCTCTCAATTCGATGGTATTTAACCAATTACTCTGAGACTTTACATACATACATCCTTAATTAATGTGCAACTCGAGTATCAGTCAATTTGACTGATGGCTTGTCAATTAACAGAGGCAAATAAATGACTGTGTTTTAAAACTTTTCGATTCATCCAAATATTTGATAACTTTGAGGTCAAATATCTTCCTTTGCCAGAAAGCTACAACATTAATTTTAATTCCCCTTCATAATCCATCATTTCAACTCTGAAAACCATCAAAAAATCTTTGGGCGCTACAGTATTTTAGTCTTGGATGCCTTTTAAAATCTGTGACTGTGACAAGCTTCTCTCAACTACACCTGTTGCGCAATTCTGGCTTCAGGCAGTCATGTGAGCAAAAATCGTAGCGTTTCTTTCTTCTGTCGTCTATTACTTCGGAGATTTGCTAAAATTGGCAAATATGTATTTTGTGCGGCACAAAACATTCAGTAGTATATATGATTATTTATTATCATTATCGCACAGTTTACAATATGATTGCGAGGGGTATGCAGATACTGTAGAGGCACTCACAAAAACAGTTTGGAGGCGGGTGATCCTCCCTCAGACTTTGGAACTGCGACAAGGTTATAGCGCAGACCAGCTGGCACAGTTTGGATCACCTCGGGGCCTCTTTTAAGGCTCATCACACCAGAAACCTCCAGCAAACTAGTCATAGATGCAGGTGATTATCAGTAATGTGCATAGATCTCTGACCTTAGGCCATCACGAGAAATACCCAATCAGTCACGGACAGAACAAGAAAGCGAGATACTCATGTCAAGAGGAAGGGTGTATTAAAACGTTTCAGTGATTCACTGCCTTCCAAAAAGTACCTTGACATAGGCAAACACAAAGTGAAGCTGACAAAAGAATGAGATGAGGAGGAAATGGAGGGAGGCTCGCCATTCTGTAGGGGTGGCTATGTTCAAGGTCGGACCTCAGGCAAAAATTCTTACAAACAGTTCCTTACTAGCCAGGGGGGCTTTGGGTGGGCCCTTTGAAAAACACGAAAAGCAGCTACCTTTTCTCAGAAAGCAAATAATTATCTCCTAGATGTGTGCTGGATAGGGGAGGAAACCACTATGACAATCGCCTTTAATTTGGCTTCCCAAATAAAGAGTTTTGAGGAGCGACACCGACCAGAATTGTTGTCTAAGACTGACTGGTTGATAGAGCAGCAGATCACTTGATACTTCAGGTGACTATCTGCCCTGACAAAAACTGGTTCACTGAAGAGGTCCCCCTCTGTAAGTATGAATGAGGACAAAGAGGCGGATGACAATAATTTAACTTCAGAGGTTGAAACTGACTGAACAAGGTTGAAGATAACCAGGGACCTTGCAAAATTTCGACAAAGACTTCAGGAGAGGGTACAGCAGGTATTAGGCTACAAAAAAGTTGAGTTTCAGTCTGCACATCGTAAAAATCATAGCACGGAAACGGCTCTTGTCAGAGTCACGAACGATATTCTCATGAAAATGAACACTCAAGAAGTCACCTTGCTGGTCACGCTCGATCTTAGCGCCGCTTTCGACACGGTTAATCATAACATCCTCCTCACTCGTCTGAATGAGGAGCTTGGGATATGCGGATTGGCCTTGGAATGGTTCAGGTCGTATCTGGCGAAAAGAGGTCAGCGAGTCTCCATTGACGGATCTCTTTCAGAGCGCTTTAGTCTGGAGTGTGGTGTTCCACAAGGGTCATGTCTGGGCCCCCTGCTTTTTCTCATCTATGTATCCAAGCTATTCAGGGTAGTTGAGGATCATCTCCCACACGTGCATTGCTATGCCGACGACACACAGATTTATCTGAGTTTCAAACCTATTATTAACACATCCCAGGAAGATGCAGTACGTGCGATGGAATGTTGTATTGAGAAGATCAGGCGCTGGCTGATCCACGACAGACTCTTTCTTAATGACGATAAGACTGAGTTTATTATTATTGGAACTCGCCAGCAGCTTAACAAATTGTAGGCTATGAATATTAAAGTAGGTGGTTCAGAGAGAAAACCTAGCTACCAAGTTAAGAACCTTGGAAGCTGGCTTGATCCAAACCTGAATATGCGCCACCATACCACTGATGCATGTAAGGCGGGCTTCTTCTACTTACATAATATTAGACGCATAAAGAAGTATTTATCGAGAGACAGCTTACTCACCCTGGTACACGCATTCATCACGAGCAGGTTAGATTACTGTAATGCTTTATGGTGTGGCCTTCCCAAAGAGCAAATAGCTAAGTTACAACGCGTGCAAAATGCTGCCGCTAGATTAATTATGGATATCGGGAAATATTCTCACATCACTCCAGCACTCTATGAGTTACACTGGTTACCTGTGCCAGCGCGTATACATTTTAAGATTCTATTATTGGCTTTTAAAGCCATTCACGGCCTCGCACCCGCATATATTAGCAATCTTTTGGTTATCAAACACAAGTCCTCGTACAATCTTAGATCTAACTCAGGTATTTTATTAGAGCCACCAAGAGGTAAAATGCTGGCAACCCTGGGTGAACGTGCATTTCAGGCGGCTGCACCGCATCTATGGAATGAGCTACCATTGCAATAACGCAATATTGAATCTGTAGAAATTTTAAGAATTCAATTAAGACTTTTCTTTTCAGGCAATTCTTCAATAGTAGTAAAGTTATGAATTTTATATAGCCAAGTTAACTGTAATATGTTAATATTTTTGGAATTAGTTGAGATTTTAATATTTAGAGACACTAATTGTAAAGCGCTATTGATCTGTCATTGTAAATAGCGCTCTATAAGAAATAAATTATTATTATTATTATTAAAAATTCAGACCTTTGCATCTCACTTTCCTTTCAGATTTATCGTCATTACCAACGAAAACAACTGGCTATGACTTCGGGTTTTTTCATCAACATAAAATTTGCAGGAAGCCTACTGGTAAAAGTATTGCTGGGTCATTCTGTAAGTCACGCAGTTCAACACCGGCAACACTCAATCGACAGAGGTGTCAGTTTACATGTAGTTATAGAATGCTTGAAAAAATGCAGACATTGTACGATCGAAGCCAGCAAATACAAATAGAGATCCGCAAAATATTCGGATCCAGGAATTTATGGTTCGGGAGGAACTAATGTTGACCCCGAAAACACAATTTTTTCGTTTTACGCTAGAGGCTGAGTAAGGCCTTAGTACAGTTGCAGGAGAGAATGCGTCTTGTCATCGACAGTTCATTAAGAGTTTAAGCTTTATTTCCGACTCTTTCTTTCGACGAATCCGACTAGGTAAATATAGGGAATCTATTTCAACTACGAGTTCTCTGTACTTCTCGCACAAAGAAAAAAAATAACTCGCTCATCACCCGAAAAAAAGCATGGAAAAGACAACACCTGGTCTTTTTCCAATTTTGGGTCGCAAGAAAGGGGTCATTCCAATGGAAGATATTTCTCCGAGTTTGAGCTACTTTTAAAGTAGGCATTTTATGTTACTGACATGAACTGATTGTTGAATTGCGTATTACCCTGTGACGAGAGGCCCTTCAATCTTCCTCTTCAAGTTTCTCCTCTCAGGAAAGATCAAAAGGCAGTTGCACAGATTTTACTGTTAATACACAATACCTTTGTCTCCTGCTCTCTTTTTAGGATTAACGACTGCTTCCTTTAATTCATCCGGGCTTCCACCAATTTCATCCATTGTTTCTTTGATGCTGACTTCATCCTCGATGCACTGCTTAAAAAGCTCTTTATAGTGTACTTCGAAATCAGGATTCATGTTTTCATCTTTCAGATCATGGATAGCACTTTGGTAACCAGCTCCTCCCAGTCTCACCAATGCATCTTGGATGTCCTGCCAGTATTGATTGAATGTTGGGTCATCTATGAAGGCCTCGCTGGCATGACCATACACTGTGTTTCTGTAGCACTTGATGCGAACGATATCTGCCTCAAGGGTTGTGTCTGCCGCAGGAGGAAGTGTGTCCCAGCCGTTAGTTGGGCGAACAAGACCGCATATGTTCCTCAGCAAAACCATCAATAGAGGGATATCGAAACGCGTTGATGAAACTGCAGATTTGATGGTAGGATATAGTTCCGTCCACTGAGAACGACTAAGAATTCGTTTCCTTCGAAGTGATTGTAAGACTTCACGAACTGGGGGACTTGACAAAACTGCGATCAGTTCTCCTGGTGGACGCCTCTTATCAAAAGTCTCTCTAAAGATATGTGCACTGACATCCACCAAAAGCCTGCATAACTGGGCGTAATTAGATGTCTCTTTTGTTGAACGAAACGATGGGGCCACTGCTGAGGCCATCTTTCCTGAAATAAAAAAGATCATCCTACGTCAAAAAACACAAAAAGCGTATCAAAGTACTGAAAAAATTACTGAAGAAAAGTTTGGAGCCGATATGAGGTTATCTGGCCTAGAATTCATTTCGCACCGGATGCTGAGTGGATAGCGCTATCCATCCTTCCTACACCATTTTTAACATCTGTAAATTATGCGGGTATTTTTCTTTTTTCTACATTTCCTATAAAACCAAAGTTACGCTACAAATAGAGATATTAAGCATTCATGCCTTGCCATAAATTTGACATTAACAACAGGGATGCTACCATGACAACTTTGACATCTATGTATTTATTGTGTCTGGAGGGCTCATTTCCCAGACAGGAACAAGAATCATTAGCTTCATCTAATAGGAAATTTTTTTCGTCATACTTTGTATCAATTGAATATCATAGCGCTGCAATGATTCTTCAAACGTTCATCACATAAGTAGTTATCACTACAACAAGTAGTTTTATTTAAACTGGAGCCTTCGGTTCATGATCTCACTCTGGAAACCTGAGAACTCCACCAACTGCTTTTACGTCATCACAAATGGTACGTTGAGCTACCAAAGGGTGCTCTAGCAAGTTCTCTACTTCAATCTCTTTGTTGACAGAAAACCCCCGCTATACAGATGCCTGGCCATGTGACAGCAACAGCAAAATTTTCAAAAGGTCAAAGAGTGTAACATGGTTCTCACCAGTCATGTGGGTGAAAAAAATTTAATCAACCCGAAGAACGGGTAAAGGTAAAGAATCTGATCCTACCGACGCGTCCTCTTTGGAAAACTTTCACTCTCGATTTTCTTTTGGCTGCCATCTTGTTAGTCGTGTTATTGGAACCCAATTACTTATCCTTACTGAACATTAAATGAACATTTCCTATATTTTTCCGTAAGGACACTTTAATATTCTAAACCGACACCCGTCGTCGAGTTTTTACATTTTTATAACCTAAACCACTGCGATTTTATTACGTTGGACATTGACTTTTTCGAACTTGGTGGCTCCTAAAGTAGCCGGTTTTTTTGGTGAAGACCTAGGTCCTAGTATTTTGCTCTCAAAATGGCGGTGATTTTAGATTTCTCTTCGAGGGGGGGCATTGGGGCCTATTAGAAACCGCAAAACCGTAGCAAAAATCATCCAAAACCGAAAAAAAATTCGATCAAAACTGAAAACCGCATGTAAAACTGTCAAAACAGATACATCTTCACATCCCAGTTATTAAAACCCTAATCGATCCGATACAGTGGTGACAAGTGTAAAGTACATTAATTTCATTACAGGATTTATGAATGCCATGGACTTCGCATCGGTAGGATCGAATTCGTTACCTTAACCCAATGAGCACCATATTTAAATTACATTAACTTCAAAAAAAATTCAAACTGATTATTCTGTTCACCTTTCCTTCCCGAAGGCTCTTCTAATTTTTTTTCATGACCAGTGATGGGTACTACAATGAGGGGTGACGTACCTAAGGGTAAAAGAGGCAGAGAGAGATTAGCATTAATTCACAGCCTCTCTTCAGATGTTTTGTTGCGATAAGAGGAAATGTGTACAATTATATTAAATAATTGATGCCACATTATTGTATGAGATAATTCTTCGAACATTTTTCACATAATGGTCACTGTTCACAACAACCATAATAACATAATACATTTATAATTTAGAGCAACTATTATGTATTTTACCACACGCCGACTCATTATCATCTTTAGCTAAATTAGAGAATGAGACAATGCCAAATTTGGATTAATCTTTAGCTGACTCTCACCCTGTGGACACCTCGCTATTACAGACACCTTGCCACAATGGACAGGAGCCAACCCCTGGGGAAACGTGTAAAGAAATGACTGAAATAAACTCCATATGAAACGGACTCTTGCTGTTGCTATAAAGTTTTACTTATTTTATCTCTCGCCATAGCAGACACTTAAATACTTCATCCAAAATCCTGACTCACATAATATAAAGCAACTTTATGATAAAGGAAAACAAAGAAACCATTCTTCAGTTGGGTGCAAACATTTGAATTTCTATCGTACCCTTTTATTACGGACTCTCGCTATTGCAGACACTACATCACCCCCCACCCCCCATGGTGTCTGCAGCAACAGCAGTTGACTGTGCTTGGAAAAGTAACAACTGACATAACTGTTAAAAGAATTTAAGAATATTCTAATTATCACCTAAGAATTTTAATTTTGACTAATCCTTAGCTTCAGGGTCTCTTTTCACTCACCTTTCCTTTCCTGAAGTTTCACAGTGCTGTGCCTTACTTCCAGTTGTCTTTTCTGACCAGAAGTGGACAGTAAGGTGGAGGGTGAAGTACCTGAGAGGAAAAGTACAAAGAGCAATTCATGGTGTTACTTTTAATAGCGACATGAAAACAGGTCAGACCAACCTGTGATTAACTGACATACCGTGTCACGACGTCACCGTCAGTTGTTTGAGTCATAATTTAAGATCAACATTGAAAACACCAAGTTTACCATTATATACTGTTTCACCAACCCCAGCCTCTACCATCTCAATATTCTCTTATAGCAAAACACAGAGTGAGGGAAAACTAAATTGAGTATAGCTGCCTTAAAAAAACATTTTTAATGAGAACTAAATGTATTTAAAAGTATTCTTAGATTAGTTTTACCATGAAATTTAATTTAACAGCATCATTTATTCACCTTCCATTCTTTGGAGTTTCATACTTGGCTCTTCTAGTTCTTCTTCAGGATCAAAGGTGGAAGATCCAGGAAGAGGCAACATGCCTAAAAATAAAGTTCTACAGAGAGATATTATCATTTCTACTGATAAATAGTTAGAAACAAACAATTACCAACTTGTAGTTAAAGATAGATTTTAAAAAGGGGTTCAAAACATCTATTCGATATTCACATATATATCTCATTTATATTGTCTTAACCCTTTACATCCTAACATCAGTCTGCATATTCTCCACACTGCTCCTTATACATTTCCTAGTGTACTGAAAAGGAGAATTTGTTTGCCAATCAAAAGTTTACTTCTCTGTTGACCATGTCCTTTATTCTCATCACCTTAATGTGTGATTCAGGAGTGATATTGTAGGGAGAAATTAGATGCTGGTCACTCTTAGGGTTTAAAGGGTTTAATCCACAAACAAACTCAAATTCCTTTCACATAAGTAGAGAATCAGGCACAATCATATCTGGAATAATTTACATTATTTTACATTATTTACAGCAATATATGTATTCATGGGGTTACTTTTCTTTGAGAAATAATAATTAACACAGCAAACCAACATGTGACCATATGTATATAAGTGCATGAGACTTATCCAAAATACATCACCAATGTCAGTTTTTCAATACATAATTTATTATTAAGGTTGGAAAAAACCTTCATTAAACTATTATATACTATTATGATTATGATTATGATTATAATTATTATCATTTTATTATTATTAAACCTGCTTTACCATCTCCAGCCACTGATCTTAACATTCCTTGAGGAAAAAATTAATTGGGTTTCAATTTCTTTCAAATTAATCTTTTTAATGAAGAACTAAGAGTATTTCAAATAATTATCAGTTTAGTTTTACCCTACAGACCCTTACAACCTTAACTGTTTAATCCCAAAAGCACACTTCTTTACACTTGACATCATAGCTGAACATAATAAACATATTCACTTAAGAAATTAATTCAAACTGAGCTTCCTCTTTACCTTTCCTTAGCTTCAAGGTCTCTTTTCACTCACCTTTCTTTTCCTGAAGTTTCACAGTGCTGTGCCTTACTTCCAGTTGTCTTTTCTGACCAGAAGTGGACAGTAAGGTGGAGGGTGAAGTACCTGAGAGGAAAAGTACAAAGAGCAATTCATGGTGTTACTTTTAATGGCAACTTGAAAACAGGTCAAATCAACATGCGATTAACTGACATACCATGTCACTATGTCACTATTGGTTGTTTGAGTCATAATTTAAGATCAACATTGAAAACACCTAGTTTATCATTATATACTGTTTCACCAACCCCAGCCTCTACCATCTTTATATATTTCCTTATAGCAAAACACAGAGTGAGGGAAAACTAAAGTGGGTATAATTGCCTTAAAAAAAACATTTTTAGTGAGAACTAAACGTATTTAAAAGTATTCCAACTCGGCAGCAAGTTCTTGATTCTGCCGTCATTGGTTTTGGAAGGACTGGCCCACCCTCTCGTGGTCTTTCACCAAAGCGTCATACTTTTTTTTAAGCTCTTGGTAGCTTGGCTTATCTTCAGGCTGTTGATTGCTCCAGGGGGCCTTCCTCTTCTTTTTTTGAGGTGGCTGAGCTGGACAAGAACATTGCCAGTTATCACCAGAACAGACACCACACTTGTTGATACAATGAAAAATCGAGTGGTCGCCGCCGCAGATAGTACATTTCAAAAGTCGCTGAGACATTGTTTCTTGTTTGCGAATAAATACATAATGATTGTATTTCTCTTCACAAAGGCTTTTATACTCTCCCGTGGGTCAAATGAATAGGGCATGTGAAACTCTTACAGAAACGTGGTTGGTCAATAGAAACATTAAGGAATATTAATGAGAATATAAGCGAATACTTGATTGTTTGTTGGTCAAGCATGTTTTTGCATATGAATACTGACTTAACTTATTTCTTATTGGGCACTTTCGAAATTCTAAGCTTCCGCTAGTGCAGTGGCTGTTCATCATCTTCCTTTGGTCCATAGAAGAGTCCAGCAATAAAGTGTCTCTCCTAATGGGTTTATCACTCCATACTGTCATCACATCACTCCAGAAACTCAGAGATATCTGCTCTTTGAAAATCCAGTATGGCGATATCAAGTTAGGCAGCCGAGGAAAGACTGTAGAAATCAATGAATCAATGTTTGGCCACAAGTGCAAGTACAACTGAGGGTGCATTTCTAGAGGCACGTGGGTTTTTGGCATGGTTGAAAGAGGAAGTGGCAGGAGTCTTGTCTTCCGAGTACCAAACCGTACCAGAGAAACTTTAGTAAGCGGACTAATACAACACTTTGTAACACTTGGAACCATGATTATTTCTGACAAGTTTTCCCCTTACTTCAACCTCAACAACCTGGGCTACATCCACCTCATGGTCAACCACTCGGAGAACTTTGTCGATCCTTATACACGAGCCCACACAAACACTATCGAGGGAGTCTGGAGTCAGGTGAAGAGAAAGTTGAAGGCGATGATTGGAACCTCCAAACTTCCTTCCTATCTTGATGAGTTCAACTGGCAAAAAGTCTACTCAGGTGAATAATTCGGGAACATGCTATCAGACATAGCAGAATTCTACCCGCTCAACTGAGCCGCTTAAAAAAAAAAAAAAAGAAAAAAAAAAGGATCCTTTTGGAGCCACCAAATGCAATAAAGGTTATGACACCAACATATATTTTGTCGTTCGTTTCGTTTTGATTAGGAGTAGTTGAATTAGTTTGGAGTAGTTGAAATTCAAAATAATTGCACAGTTTTAAGCAACATATGCAACATGATGTAATGCAGTATGTGCAAATCAAATTATAATGTGATTGGATTAATAAGCAGACCAAAATTGACAAGAATCGCACAAAAAGGTTTTTTTTTAATATACACTTGGAAATACAAAAGCTTTCTATAACGGGAAAAGTACAAAGCACGCAACCTGTAAAAGACTCAAAGTGACACATATTAGAACTACAATGATAAAATCTTTCTTGAAAAAACAAGCAAACAAGAAGAATACCTGTAGTAGTCAAGGAGCCAGACCCAACAAAAAATGGTTTCGTTCAACCCACCCGACAGAAAAGGTTTGACAGCTGATTCTGATAGACCAATACCTGCTCTTTAAGATAAGATACTATGTAGTCCCGAATTGTGGTACCCCTGACGAGATAAATGGGGCTTTATACCATGACATGGCACTTAGCATAGAGACGAGGCTCAAACAGAAATTGACCTCAAATTTCATCTTCTTCCGCTAAAGTGCCCCAAACCTTTCTGGAAAAGTGATGAGCATGCACCTGCCTACAATATGAGTGTTCACATGATACGACAGCATGTCACGTGATTATCACATGACTATTTTTTTCGTCAAAAAGCAGCCTCTTTTGTCGATCCTGACATATTTCAAATCCTGCTGAGACTAGGGTAAAAGACTTATTCAGGCTTTTCATCATATGAGGATGCAAAGAAGTCGTGTACTTTCGAATTACATTAAAAAAAAACATTTGGAAGCGTAGAACTCCAGAAAATCGACAATGTTAGTGCTGGTCTCTCTTCCGTCACTGTTTACATGGAAACGAGGCTGGAATAAAAGCACCCTCAAAGTAATATCACAAGAATATAATTTTAATGAATATTTTTCTTATATAAATTCAGATTTTATGAATATCAGTAGACTGCAGTGTTATTTCAAAGTTTAAAATATTCAATATTTTTTTCAACAAAACGTTCTATAAAGGCTATATATCGCCTTAAATATCCTTGATCTCTGTCTGGTGTGGTTTAAAGTAGTGAGCTTTAGTGGTTATGGTTGCTTTAGTGGTTATGGTTGCTTTAGGAACAATGAATGCCTTGTCTTCTCTGAAAGATAAGGAATGGTTCAAGCCATGGCAAATTAGTATCCAGGCCTTATTTTCAGACCGCCATTTTGGATCCTCAGAATCAGATTTGTAAACGGAGTTTTGTATGCGATTGTAGATGTAAACGGCCATCAAAGAGTTCAAGATAGATAAGGTTTGATATCTTAACTGTATTACGGCGACTTGTTTGCTCTCGTTTTTCTCAAAATTCATGCGCTGAGACTCTAGAACATCGCTATTGCACCTGCTAGTAATATCATCATTTGTATTTCCTTTCCTACTCGATCATATTCCTTCCTTTAAAAAACATGTTTTAGCAATGTGTTGAGGTTATCAGCAGGAGTTTTAGACAGAGCTCTTTTTTATTTTAAAACTCCGTCAGATACGTAATTCTGATGTATTTTTTGTAAAAGCCGATTTAAAAGTGAAAACGTCTGGAAATAAATTATCTGCACAGGTAATAAGTCTCACAAATGCTGTAGACGACATGGAGGAAAAGGATGGTTGGCAGCTTTTTCCCATGCCAGCAAAGAGAGCAAAGAAAACTTCTTTCGATAAGTGCATTTTTTGCCAGAGTAACAGTGACGTCCTTCGCTCTGGAAAACTCTCTTCAATACAGAAAGTCATATCTGCTCTTGAAGTTCGGCAAGATGAAATCTCGCATCGTTTGTCAGCTGACGATCTCCATAATGTAGCCGGGAAAGATATTTTGTGGCATTCATCGTGTTACGAAACATATACCAGCAAACAGAATTTACGGTATTATGGAGTACAATCCTCAAGTGATGTTCAAGCAGAATCTAAAGAGCGACGCATGGTGTTTAATTGGTCAAAGTGTCTTTTCTGCAAAAATGCAACAAGAAAAAAGGACCGACAGCTTATAAACATCGCCACCTTTGAAGCATGCAACAGTATAAAGGAATCTGCAGAGGCAAGAGGAGACCATGAACTGTTATCCATACTTCGGTCGGTTAGCTATGATCTTATTGCAGCGGAAGGAAAATACCACAAAGCGTGTCATGCCTGCTATATCAGCAAGGTTAATATCAAGAGGAAACAGAACGTCGCTACATCCACAAGAGAGGAAAGCACTTTTGATCAAGCCTTCAATCAGTTACTGAAGGTCATAACCCCCGAAATTGAGGAAGGAAAAGCCTACGACATGAATGTTTTGCTGGCAATGTTCAAGAAGGAGCTGGAAAAGATAGGAATTGATGCAGGTAGCTACACAAAGCAGAAGCTGAAAGCACGATTGATGGCTCATTTTAAGGAACGTCTTGTTTTCCATCAGTCACCTCAACAATCCAGACCGGAAATTGTTTTCAGCAGCTCCATCTCCTTAATTGATATCATAAATGCTGCAAGCACTTGTCCATTACGTGACGAAACAAACTCTATCAGCATGGATAAGCCAGAGTCAGAAACTTTCAGTTTCCTAGACATCTACACTATAGCTTCCATTATCAGGCGGGAGATGCTGAGATGTGAGGGCATTAACATCAACCCACTTGACATCCGAGATTTACACTTGGATACTGCAAAATCTCTTTTTCCCAAGAGCCTTTATTGGCTTATCAGGTGGATTGTTACTGGAGAACAGTACAGCGACGACTCACCTTCTAGTGCAAGGAGTACAACCGATGAGCGGAAGATTGTAATGGCTGGGCAGGATCTTATTCATTGTGCATCACATGCCAGAGTAAAGTTGCCCAAGCACGTAGGTCTCGCTATGACCATCAAGCACTTAACTGGTTCCAAACAACTGATAACACTTTTAAACAGAATGGGTTACTGTTCTTCCTATGAAGAGATCGAACAAGTGGAGACCAGCTTGGCAAATGAAAGCTTAGCGAGAGCACATGCCAGTGGTGTTGTGATCCCTACTAACATAAGACCTGGTGCATTCATTCAGTTGGCGGCTGATAACAACGATATTAATGAAGAAACCATTGACGGCAAGAACACAACGCATGCAACAACACTTGCTATATATCAGCCAAAGCAGTACGGTCCTCTGCCAGAACGGATTGTGCTTGCTGACCACTCCAAGAAGAAGCGATCACTGGATTCTGCTCAAAATGTAGTTGCCATGGAGGAAGTTAGTTTCGGAGGCAGACATCCTACATTAACTAATTTTGTTGGGAACGATGTTATTACCTGGTTTCAGTGCGACCAACGGTTTCTATCTGTCCGCATGGATGACCTTTGCTGGATGTTACTTCGTCTTTCTGATCCTCTCGTGGCATCTAATCAACAGTCTCCAGAGGAACAGACTATACCTGGTTGGAGTGGGTTCAATGCCATCACACACCCCACCATTCCTGTGAAGACCAATATCGGCTATCACCCAATGATCCATGCAGAGTCTAGCAACTTTAGCACTCTTTACACCCTGATGAAACTGGCCGAAAAGATATGCGACACAATGGGACAGCACGATTCTGTAATTACCTTTGATCTTGCCCTTTACGCAAAAGCTAAGCAGCTACAAATGAAATACCCAGAGGTATTTAAAAACACTGTGATCAGAATGGGGGGTTCCACATTGCCCTTAACTTTCTCTCTCTGCTTGGAAAGAAGTATGCACAGTCAGGCTTGGAAGACTTACTGATTGAGTCAGGGGTTTATGCAGCTGGTACTACCTCAGTTTTGATGCTTGGCAAGTCATATAACAGAGGTATTCGTGCCCACAAGTTAACCATGGAGGCGCTCTTCCGGTTGTTGTGGAAAGCCTTCCTAGACTGGCTGTCAAGACAAGCAGTTGGTATGGATGACCGAGTCAGACAAAGTGTTGCTGACCAGAGCAGGGAGTGTCGGAATACAGTGAGACAGGGTTGCTTCGTTAACGATGCCTGGAAAGCATTTCAAGGTTGTGTTAATCCTCTCATGACACTGTTTGAGCGGTTCAAATCTGAAGGCAGAGAAAAGTCCAAAGTTTTTAGTTTCTGGGAAGGATACATTAATATGGTGCTGCTGCTTCTGCAGTTCGTTAAAGCTGAACGAACCGGAAACTGGAAACTCCACCTCTCCGCCACAACAGAAATGGTTCCCCATTTTTTCTCTATGGACAGGGTCAACTATTCCAGATGGCTTCCAGTCCATCTCTCTGACATGCACATGTTGCAGTTAACTCACCCCGCAGTTCACCAAGAGTTCATTGCTGGAAACCACAGTGTAAGCCGCTCTAACCAACCGTTTGCGCAAGTTTGGCCGGATATGGCCCTGGAACAATCAATTAACCTTGATACCAAGACAAAGGGAGGCATAGTTGGAATGAGTACGAACGAAGATGCTGTAGACCGATGGTTCTTAACCATTCACGAGCGAGCAGCCATGACACATGCACTAAAGGAGATGTGTGGTCTAGAAAACTGCGACCGCATTGGGACACACAAGGAGGCTGAAGCCACAAGAGTGAGCAGAGATGAGAGAGACGTACAGAAGTTGTTTGAAACCTTCAAGAGTGGTCTCCTCAGTGACCCTTTTCAGATTCCAGAAGAAATCTCAGAGGAGAAAATACCCTTAACCTTAAGTAATCTTGCCACTGGTGTTGTTCTTCCAGGTGCAGATGGAAGCATTCTTCTCAACGCAGAAGAGTTAGGCAGAAAAAGCATGGAAACCTTTCTTTCATCGCGAATCCAGAGAAATGAAATAAATTTCTGGGATCCAATCCAGCGGCTGAAGATTAAAACATTCAGTTCTGTGGCAAAGAAAGTTGCAGTGAGCAAACAGAAAGATAAAACTGTAACTGTTAATGCTGATCGTGAGCTTTTTGGTCGCCTTCTGGTTGCTGCGAGGAACAGGGATATTGATCTCAAAGAGGTTCTTTCTTATGAGCTTTGCAGTATACCAGTTGCACTTGTACATCCTGATGGCAGCCTCAGGAAGACGACAAAAAGCACCCTAATGCATGTACTTGAAAACAATGTTACGTGTAGATCAAGCCTGCCTTCATCACAGCACCCTACAGCATGTCTAATTGATGCGATGGCTCTTATTCAGATGGTTAAATCAGCAAGGTCTGCGACATTTAGCCAGTTATCGCAGAAATACCAAGACATTGTCACTAGTAAATTTCATCAGAACAGTCACACCAGAGTAGACCTAATTTTCGACCAATATAGGCCTGTCTCAATTAAGGCAGGGGAACGCAGCAAGAGAGGAGAATCAAGCTCGTTTGAAATTAACATCCACAGTGGATCCACGCCAGTACCGAAGCAGTGGTCAAAATATATCTCAAACCCAAAGAACAAACAAAACTTAGCCGCCTTTCTCTGTGAGCCGTTAACAAAGAACTTACCGGCATATTTAGGCCCTCGGCAGAAGGTCGTCCTAGGAGGAGGATTCAAGGATGGATTAAAAGCAGTGTGTCTAACTAGTGGTTCCGCAGTTGTTGAGCCAAATCTACGTTCGGATCATGAAGAGGCAGATACAAGACTTCTGCTTCATGCCAAACACGCTGCAGCCACTCATCCACGCATTGTGATACAATCACCAGACACTGATGTTGCCGTACTTTCAGTAGCACATTTTTCAGATTTAAACTGCCAGGAACTGTGGTTAAAAACAGGCGTCAAAGACAGACTGAGATACCTACCTGTCCATGAGATTCAGGCTTCCCTGGGGGAATCTCTTTGTAGATGTCTTCCATCGTTCCATGCACTGACTGGTTGCGACTCTACAAGTGCCTTCTCTGGAATAGGGAAGAAGAAGGCGTGGAAGGTACTGCTGACGAAAGAACAGATGCAACGTGATCTCTGTACTCTAGGACAGAATCCTGCCATACACGAGCCTGCGCAGAAGGCTGCTGAGTCTTTTATCTGCTCCCTTTACACTTCTGCGAAGAACTTTTCAAATGTAGACGACGCTAGATATTTTCTTTTTTGTCAACGAAATTTGAAGACCTGCCACCGACTTCAGAATGCTTGTCTCATCATATCAAGAGGGCTAACTTCCAAGCCTTTGTTTGGAATAGAGCTTTGGTTCCACTTCAGAACATTCCCTCGCCAGATGAACATGGACGGAAGCTGGAAAATGGCAAGCTATTCCCTGTTCTGATGACAAGGAGTCCTGCCCCAGAAGGCATGACGGAGCTAACAACATGCCGCTGCACAACTTCAGAATGTAAACGTAGTTGTTCCTGTAGGAAAAGTAACCTCCCTTGTACGGAGGCCTGTTTATGTATGGCAGATGAAGGATGCTGCAATCCTCTGAATGGAGCGTTGTTGTCTGACAATGATTCTAGTGCCTCTGACACTGAGTGACAGTTGTTGTTTTTTATGTCAGTCTGCAAATTACATGTACTTATCAGATCATTACCTCTCCCGATACAGATCCGAACAACGGGCCGATAAATTAAGGTTTTGACTGATGTTTTACAATTCCGATTCAACGATTCTTTAGTATGCGACAAAGATTGGTAAAGATAGCAAATTTCTTAGGGGGTAATTTAGAAGACCTAAGTGTTTGTAAGACAGATTATCATCAGTGGTTGTAGTTTACACGTAACCAAATTAGAACATGTTGCAAACTGGTATCTTTTTGACTTACAAAATGACATCACTTAAAGATACCTACTGCTTTCACATTGTGAAGAGCTGTTACCAGTACCTTTCACTCGCAGTCGTCTCCCTTTGAATTTCAAAGAATGACTGACGGCAAGAAGCTTCCATACCTATTGTTCCACATGTGGTCGTTAGCTCAATAAACAGAATCCAGTCTCTGTACAGCAGAATATTAGTAAATCCGCGTTTTTTAATTTTTGTCATAAATTAACTAAATTAAACATAAAATGTTCGCAGATATGCATAGAAACAATTTTTATAGGCTATCATAGAAATGCCGGCATTCGAATGCTTTCATATTTTCACAGCATCTTTCATTTTTTCAAAGATTTTCACCTGTTTTGAGGTTACTTTTATTCCAGCCTCGTTTCCATGTAAACATTGATGGAGGAGAGACCAGCACTAATATTGTCGATTTTCTGGAGTTCTACGCTTCCAAATATATTTTTTTAAATGTAATTCAAAAGTGTACGATCTCTTTGTTTCCTGATATGATAAAAGGCCTGAATACGTCCTTTACCCTAGTCTCAGCAGGATATGAAATATGTCAGGATCGACAAAGGAGGCCGCTTTTTGTCGGAAAAATAGTCATGTGACAATCACGTGACATGCTGTCGTACCATGTGAACACTTAAATTGTAGGCAGGTACATGCTCATCATTTTTCTAGTAGGGTTTGGGGCACTTTAGTGGAAGAAGATGAAATTTGAGGTCAATTTCTGTTTGAGCCTCGTCTCCATGTTGTGTGCCGTGTCATTGTATAAAACCCCATTTATCTCGTCAGGGGTACCACAATTCGGGACTACATAGTATCTTATCTTAAAAAAAGCAGGTATTGGTCTATCAGAATCAGCTGTCAAACCTTTTCTGTCGGATGGGTTGAACCAACTCTTTAAATAAGGCTTTTTCAGAAAATAGCTCCTTGACTATAGTTGGTCAAGATAACGCTATCACGGATCATTTTAAAATATCAAAAAAAAAGATATATCATTTATACATATATGACGTACCAATATACCAAAAATTACGATCGCATAGCATTATAGGGCGATTCTTAACTGCACTTTTTGATGGGGAATATTAACACACTTTCGTTTAATGCACAGGGAATGTTCATGTGCCTTTAAGTTTTAGTGGCATTTTGAAAAATTTTAAGCATTTGTAGTAAGTTTTACATGGATTTTTTAGTGCAAAAATGCACTAGTAAAGTTATTTCACCACCTGTCGCTAACCTGTTGGTTACCTGTCGGTGGCCTGTCGGTTTAGTGTCGGCCAACTGTTAGCAGACTGTTGGCTGACTGTCGGTGGAGGGGAGCTGTTCTTCACAATTACCCTTTATTCTCATCACCTTAGTGTGTGATTCAGGAGTCATATTGTAGAGAGAAATTAGATGTTGGTCACTCTTAAGGTTTATTCCACAAACCAACTCAAATTCCTTTCACATAAGTAGAGAATCAGGCACAATCATATCTGGAATAATTTCCATTATTTTAACAGAGAAAACAATCAAACTTATTTGTCAACAGTTAGTGACTCCAAAAATAGAATTCCACCAAATTTGACTGCGAAAAGCATACAGAAACTCTGGTGTATCTCCAATAAAACCTAACCAAAGATATATTGCAGTCTCAAATAGGTGAAGATACAACCACCAAGAGAAAAGGATAATATTTCAAAGAGGGCTCCTTGATTGGTTGTTGCCTATCTGGACTTTGCCCTGTGTGTGTGAAATATGTGATAAAATGCAGGTTGTTTACAAGGAATTGACATGCGAAATGGGAGAATTGCATGGAAAGTTCACTATCAGATGCATTTAGTTCCATGTGAATTTTTTTCAGTGGGTTGGACAATGCAGGTGGAATATGTGATGAAAAGAAGATAAAATTGTACTTCAAACCAACTTGAATCATTAATATCACATTAAACTTCAAACACATTGGATGACAATCTTCTTGCAGGTCCTCATTTTCAGAGGGCTTCTATACCAGTGTTCCTTCATAGCCAATCGTACAGCAATCTTCCAATTGAATAGTACCCATGCAGTACACAAATTTTTGTTACTGTTAACCCTTTAACTCCCATGAGTGACCAAGACAAAATTTCTCCTTACAATACCAATACAATACCAACCAGGCAAGTGATGAAAATATAGAAAAATATCAATTTGGGGATAATTAGTTGATCCAATACTAAATTCTCTGAACTAACTTTATGAGAATTGTATGGTTGACAGTAAGGAGAATTACAAATTTGATCTGGGAGTTAAAGGGTTAAGGGCAATTCCATGTTACAGACTTTACATTCAGAGACCAATATTTTGGAAACTAATTTCCTAAACAACTTATTTTGCACAGTTTTGAATTAATAATTTGCTCAAACACTCCTCACAGGGTAATTGACTATCAGCAGAGGAAAAATTTTCCTTTCTTTAACAGAGGCCGCCAATATTTTTGTGTGAAACTCTGTTGCGGACAATTTACAAAAAAATCAACCTACAATTCAATGTGTTCACTTGACACTTATTTTCCTGTGAATGGACTATTTAGACAAAAATCAGTTAATAACAGTAAGAACAAAGCTGCTTTGTCACTCTTTAAAATCAATTCCCTTATTCTGTAGTTATATTTTCAGCTTGTGGTAAAAAAATTACACAATTTTTGTTCTCGACATTACACTGGGAAACTTTTTTTACACTGGTAAGAATAAGGGAATGTTTTTTTTGTTAATGAACTGATAATTGATTTTGTCAGAACTGATAAATGTATTCTTAATCAGGCTCAATTACAAGTTAATTCTCTTTTCTGGTTGTGCTGATAACCATAACATTAATACTACAGTTTGTGTGTACATGTGACTGTGGTCTGTGGAGTATCCCATATAGAGAATGCTCCTTACAATTCAGTTTTATTGGGCAAGCTCTAACTAGTGTTTCTGCTGTCTTTTGGTTCTTGCTTTCTGAGATACAGTGCAGATTAGATTTCTAGTATGGGACTAAGTTTTACATTGGAAGAGCCATCAGTGTTACTGATAATGAGGTTGAAATATTGATATTGTCCAAAAGAGAAGTCTTCTATGGCTCCATAGACCTAAAAGGCACTGGACATTTCAGTGTTCCAAGTCTTTCATATATTGAGAGGCTGTTTAAATATTTTCAAAAAGAAAAAGTTTTCAAATAACTAGTCAAACTAACTGCAGATTGCAGTTGTTAAACATTGCGTTAATTTTTAAACTAATGGATTGTACTAAACTCCTTGTTAGAGTACTATTCTTAATAAGCCACTTGACACTATTTTGGAAAGTTACACTGCACTGAACTGCATGAATTGACAATTTTCTCTGTAGTAATTTAAGGACAGTCACTATCAGTGCAATGGCCTTTGAAAGTTGAAGTACTGCAACTTGTTTTAAGCTACATTTCTGAAACATATTTTAATTTGTTATCTTCAGATATTTTAAAAGAAGGTACTGACTATTAACATGATATGTCTTTCAGTAAACTTGTTTCACAAATGGACTTAAACTTTTTGAAAATTTATACTCCTCATGTCACCATGGTGTTGCAACTGTTAACATACAGTTGTTGTTATGGTTACAGTTGTTAGTGTTTAGTTAAAAAGGCAATGTAAACTTGGATGTGATAAATTTGAACAAACTGGTCTTCAAGAAAAATTTATTTCTTCCAAAAGGATAACTAAAATAAAAGTCATTCAGTCATAATGTCAATAATGTCATTTCCCTAACGTTGTGTCCATAATGTAATGTCAATAACATAATGTCTGCAACATAAAGTAGCCTTTATTTTTTCTGGTGTTTTTTTTTTCCAGGACTTTGATAATTTACAGCACTCAAGTTTGGGCCCCTAAACACAAAAAAAGGAGCCAAGCTTACAAAAAGACTGGTTTTTGTTGTCTGAGAAAACAAAATAAATTGGCTTTTTGGTGCGGCCATTACATAATGTCTGTAATAGAATTATTACTTGCTCTCGTTTAAGAAGTACATCTATGTATAGAGTTCAAATAGTTTTATTCCCCTGGTGAGATTTTGAGAATAAATATATCTCACTAAAATCATTTTAAATCTTACAGAATGCCACCTATTTTCACACCCTTTTCATTGGACAAAAATAAACAGCCTCTCTTTGCCATTTCCCGCAAAATCAACTTTCAGATTATTCTTTTTTAAACAATTTAGAGTCTCCTCACTCTAAAAATCCATCATTGGGCTAGATACAAAATATTTATTTTAAATTTCACCATTCAAGTGGTTCTAAAATGGAATGACCCTTAATGGGTCATTACCATCAACTTATAACCTCGGATAACCAGTTTTCCTACATGTAAACTTGTAACATTCCATAAGACTACTGCCCTATTGCATTTAGAAACAAATGCTAACCTGTAAATTGAATATTTAACACAAACATGTGAGCTTTGTCATTATTTCAAACTGGATTAAAACTTCTGCAATCCTGATACAAGATGAGAAAACTTACCAAATGCAAGATGGAACATCTTTTTAACAAGGACATCACAAGACTCCTCCCAGCTGAACTGCTGCAAATAGTGTTCACGAAGAATCTTAGCCTCTGCAAGTCGTACATTCCTTTTTTTGTCACACACAGCCTTTATTGCTCTGGCCCAGTCTGCAGGATCCTCTGAATTCACTATACGGTATGACCCGTTGGGCACCTCCCTTAAGGCTTCTGCAATTCCTGAGTTACGACTGACAAGTACTGGAAGACCAGCAGATATGGCTTTAAGAGCGCTCAACCCGAATCCCTCAGTTTTTGAGGGCAATATAGCAATATCCACCATAGAGAATAAATTAGCTGACGTTTTCCTGTTTTCATCAAAGCTGCAGATAATTAGCTGATTAGGATCAATACCACACTGAAGTAACTTTTGTTTTAATTCATCTTCCTTTCCTCTCTGTTTGGAGGCAAACTTGAGTTGGTAAGGTTCACCCTTCAGGTTAGCAATAGCTTTTGCTGCTATGCCATATCCTTTGACATCAAAATCTTCACTATCACCACTCTCAGTTACCAAGACACAAAATTTTCTTCTTTCATAGCTAGCTTGCTGCACATCTGAAAATTCAGTGAAAATACTTGGTATCAGGTTAAAAACATCTTGCTTTCTGAGTTGGTGTTTATATGCATCAGTTAGCTTGGGGCCAATTGTTACAACTTGATCAGCCATTTCACATAGTTCTATTACTGTTTGCTGCATTTGTTGACCTTCAGAAATGCTTTTGTACATGCCAATTTCTTCAGGGGCAGTATGGACAACTTGAATCCATTTGCAATGTCTGTAATTTGGATTTTTCTTTATGATTTGAATTTGCCGACCAAGAGCTACTCCATGTCCTAGAACACAATCCATAGCATGGCCATCAGGTAAAGAGGCTAGCCAATCAACTGGTTCGAAACCAAACAGTTTAACAGCTTCAATGAGTTTAACATTGTAACTATCAGCATCTCTCTTGTCCTCTTCACTACACTGAGGTAAGAACACACTGACTTCCACATTGGGATGTTTAGCCATCTGTATTGCTAGCTCTCTGTTGATGGTTGTCAAGTCTCCATTGCTTGAAGCTTTCCATTCGGTATTCAGAAGGGTTACTCTCAGTTTTCTTTCCCCAGTGTTGTTCTGTAAACACAAGATTTTTGTGATTTAGGAAATTCAATTAAAATTATAGAAAAATAAAAACTCATTATATGGATTATTTTACTCCCCTATAATTTTTTTTCCATATCAATCTCCTACTTGGTAAATACCAGTATTATGTAATCATAAAGTTTTATATCTGCAGGCATGTAATTTGTTCCTGAAGTGAGAGAGTTGGCAGGGAAGCACTGATAAAAGTGAAGTTTCCTTAAAATGAAATAACACCAAAGCACAAGTAAAAAAAACAACTTGGTCACAGCTGTGATTTTCAAAAGCAGTTGTTTGATATGCTACCTTTAATTGTCTTGACATCACAGAAACCTTAAATGTTGAACAGGAAGTTGCTAAAATAAAAATGAAAAAAACAGGAATTACTTTCACTACTTATTAACTTAAAATGTCTTAAATTACTAACTGTCAAATACGGTATTGAATGACAAGTTGAAATTACTGTTGCTGGAATATCATGGTACAGCTGAGTAATCGTATTGCCTTTTTGATCAAGTGAAATTTAATTGACGAAATATATCTATGAAAAAAATTATTCCTTCTAATTAGCAAAGAGAACTGAACTTTTCAGTTAACAATGCAGAGGAGACGTACGTGTACTTCAATGCTAAAAAGAGATTATTGTAAAAGTGCTCAAAAATTTGACGAATTGTTTTGCGACTACATGCAGGGTTTGAACAAATAATTGTACATGCGATTCCTGTAAATTATTATTTAAAGCTATCATATGGTTCTGTCACTATTACTATTTATCAATATGTAATCACCAGAGTTTTGTCATGAAATCTGGAATAAATAGGTACTCCTAAATTTGGTCAGACTGCAAAGTGCATTTGCGTTACTACAACATTTTTGGCGAGGGACATCTGTGAAGACCCTAGCAAACCCTTGCAGATCAAGGCGATGTTACACTATTTGTATTTATGATTCAGTCTACTGTTAATTCGTCTTAGAAAAGGCGTTTGAAATTGAGGCGATGAGTTGCTCTCAGGTACTTACCAAAATGGTTCATTTCAGAAAGAATCCTAGGCATCATGCATCAGAAGTTAACAAGAATTGGCTTACCAAGACTTCGTTGGTATGTTACTGTAAGTGAAGGTCCTGTATCTGTTCCCTTCAGTGACACTCTGGAGCTACAGTTCGCTGATGATCTGAAATCACTTCATAGGAGCTGAAACTATTACTTATGTAAAAATAAACTGGTGAAACACCTCGCCAAACATTAGTATTAGTGGTATTTCACGTCCATTTCCGTATTCGTTCATCACTTTCGGTTTGATAAATTATTTCAATTGGTCCATTTACTATCATGTGACAGCATTGGATGGAAGAAGAACCCCCTATCAGGTTATAAGATATGACTATTACACCACACATCTGGTTTTGTAGCCCGTAGCCAAGGTAAGTTGCAGCTGGCTGAATGCAGGCTCGTTTGTCAGAGCGGGAACGAAAATCTTTAGGAAGGAAATCTGTGAATGGATGTTGGTATGTTCCAAGGAAGAAAAATTCTTGTGACGGGAGGAAGAGGATATTTTGGCCACAAGCTGAGGAATGAGCTGAATAATATGGGAGCAGTGGTTGTATTGTTTGACATCGTCTTATAACAGAATAACAGCGATGGTAAAACGAGCAAAAACGGCAGAAATCGCCAGAAACTACTCTGTCATTGTTTTCTCTATTCAGGAGCTGAATGCATAATGTAGTATGGGGCTGTGCGGAAATTTTACCAACTTCTATTGATTTTACGTGTAGAATGTTCATATTTCAAAATATGAAGGAATATTTCGCTCCCCATACTATTCCTAATAACGTGTTTAAATTCTCAACGGTTTCAGGCCCGTACAGGATTGAACCCATGACTTCTGCGATACCGATGCAGCGCTCTACCAATTGAGCTAACAAGCCAACTGGGAGCTGGTCAATGTGTTGGGTCCAAATAAACCATCCAAGTGATTTTAGATATATGGAATTCTTGGATGGTCTTATTTTCAACTACTCGTTTCAGTAGAGTTCTTAGCTGCGAGGATCTCTTAATTTCATCTCTTCACCGCAATGCAAATATATGAATTTCATATATCGAAAATCATCATTCATCACTTGGATGTTTTATTTGGACCCAACACATTGACAGCTCCCAGTTGGCATGTTAGCTCAATTGGTAGAGCGCTGCACCGGTATCGCAGAGGTCATGAGTTCAAATCCCGTACGGGCCTGAATTTTTTTCAGGTCTTATTTTCAATATGCTCTTCGGGCAGTTCCCTTGTTTTTGCCTTGAGTACTCATTGGGTCCTCTTTGCGATAGTTTCTTTGATTCTGATTGGTAGTTCTTCTTGCTTTGGTTTTGCTTAGGGATGAAATGGAAAAGTCTCAAATCAAGTTGTGGATTACTATTCAGACATAAAAACAAATTTCGAGGAATCGGAGTATCGGCCACTTTCAGCAGTTAGGACGGAATCATAAACAAGCTCTGTGTAATGCATTGTTATTGATGTCGACACTGGTCATAATGGGCGGCTTTCACTCCAATTCTTTGAATTTGAATTTTTTTCCATCTAGCTTGCGAAAGTCATTAAGCAGCTAAGAGCCAGTCATCGACTTATACTCTCGGGAACACCAATCTTAGTACGAATCGAGGGGCTTTTATTAAGCAAATGAAGCTATGCGATTTAAATATAATTGATATGTAGATCCTAAAATCTTCTTCGTTTACGCACAAAGAGGAGGATAAAATGTTTTCCTCTGCCTTCTATAATGTGAGGAAATGTCAACAGCAGCTTCTGTCGAACAGCGAAATGTTGTTCATGTTTCTGAAATATTCTACGTCACAAGATTAAATATTGAGACAATTGAGACGTTGCTGGTTCTAATGCGTCGTTCATTTTCGTTTCTCTCTCACCATACTCCTTTGTTGAGTTTTCTTTCCAATTAAACATGTTAAAGCTTACGACCAAATTGAACACCTTAGGCTTGAGTTCATCAACCTCATTGTCTTAAATTTTGATTGCATACTTTAGCCCAGTAAGTCGCTTGAGGAGATGCACTTCGTGTGTGCTCCGATGCGTTAGGCGACCGGCAGTAAAAACGAGTGACAAAGCCGAGGACGATTGTGAACACCATACACATATATTTTTATCTTTTTTCAGTACAGTTGGTTAGAGTACATTGTTTGGAAATTTTTCCTTTCAGAAGACAACAATATTCTTACCCAACTTGGCTCCTTTAAGATTAGAATTCCCATAGGAAATCTTCTTATCATTGGGATCTAATCACTTCTAAAAAATTTCCGAGATAATTTTTAAATAACAAACTAACAGCCTATAATTTTGTACACTTTTGTTACAAATGAGTAAAGTGGAGGAAAGCACTGTTAGAAGTTCCCTGACGGGGATCAGGATCTGTGGTTCAAAATATTCCCTTCACGCTATTGTATTCATAAAGGAATACTCAACTGAGTCTCGAAAACAATCCAGGGTTACCTCGTTTTTTAAAGTTCTCTGCGCGATTGTTTCAGAAAAATCATATAAATTTATCAACCAGTCAGATTCAAGACTAAAGCCAATCGCGTCTTCGCCACCCGCGTTTTCCCGCGCTTCAGTAACAGTAATTTGCCTGACTGTTTTTTGCTTTGACTTCATCGATATTTTCCTTTGTTCAGTTTGGTTGTTGTAATTACTTTGGTGTTGCTATTACGACACTTAATCGTAATGTGCTCTATTTCCATCTTGCAAAAAATGGACTGTATCTGATTAAATGGACAATTAATGATTTTTCTGATGGTCTAAATTCACTAACGATCGTAATCTCCGGTGCAGCCGTTCTTTGGGATGAGAGGAACCTTACAAGACATCCCGACGAATGGCTACGAAGGAGACTGTAACAATTGCTGTTCGCTACATTTTGACTGCCACGAAGCCAGTCAATAAAACTATTCCTTTCGATAAACAAAGTCAAAATAGTAAGACAAACAATTAGACGATCCCGTATCTATATCACTCTAATGAGAACTAAGAACATCTCTTCCGAGAGTAAAACATCTTACAAGACAAGCGAAATGCAACTGGGCTCAGTTCTAAGCAGATTCCTCACTTTGTAGATGAACGGAAAAGCTTAAGGCCTTCCATTTTCCAGTCACTGCCGGTCAAAGCATGACACAGATACTTCCTTCCTTGAACAGTTATACTTGAATTGCCTCTAAGGTCTAAAATGCCTAGTTTGCAGTTGGTATCAGTCAGTGCATTACACAAGTGACTTATTCCTTTATCGTCAACACGATTATGTCTGACGTTTAAGCCAGACAACTTGGATGCACTGCTGGTGAGTGCTTTACACAAGTGCTTCATTCCTTCGTTTCCTATGTTATTACCACTAACATCTAACAACGTTAATTTGCAATTACCCGAGGTTATTGCTTCAGACAAGAGTTTCATCCCTTCATTTCCAAGAGAATTGACACACAAATCCAGCCTGGTTAACTCGCAGTTAATGCTGGTTAGCGTTTCACAAATGTGCGTGATTCCCTTATCCCCAAAGTGATTGCCACTGACATTTAAACTGGTTAATTTCTTGCAATTTCTATACGCTATCGCCTTGGACAAGTGCTTGATTCCTTGTTGCGATAAACTACTGAAAGAGAGGGTCAAGCTGTTTAGATCACTGCGACTGAGAGCTACGGATAAGTTCTCCACACCTTCATCTGTTATCGGACTCTCGGAGAGGATTAATTTTGTTATTTTCAAGGGAGGAGAGGACTGGGAGATTGCCTTACAGAGTATGACCAAATCACGGTCTTCGTCAGTTGGCCACCAAGTCAATATGCCTGACTGCGAACTGTAACACAATGGAAGGCCAATTCCCTCATCATCTTGTGCACCAGCTACGCTGCTAAATGGATTTTCAAAACGAGGAAGCCCATCCAAGTACTCCAAAACCACTCGCCATTTTCCTTTTCTGATGTGCGAAGTGAGTAATGTATCAAGACCTTCTTCTTCCTCAGCTTTTCGGTCTCCTTTGACTCTTAATGGGACTGTCGAATAATACAAATATATGAAATGTTAAACTTTTACTTTTAAGACTTTGAGTTTGAGACGAAAAAAGATCCATTAAATAAAATTCATAACAAAGTTTGGCTTCAACATTTTCAGGAAACTAAATTTGATTTGACAAAAATTCCCAATAATAAGAAAATTTTTTCTTTTCAACATTATAGAATTACTCTTTAGAATCCTACCACCTTCGTTCTCATCGTTGAGATCAGTGGTGGAAAATACTGTAAAAGGTCATTATCCTAATGTAAAAAAAAACCTTTCCAAAACGTTACTGACATGTACGCTTAACAACGTTCCATTTTCACATGTCTCAGGGATCATCTCACAAAACATGAGTGGCACTAAAACCTAATTAAATAAATAATCTTCTTGTGAATGCAAAGAGTCTCATTTGTCCAATACAGCATCCATGAAACAGGTGGATGTAATTAAGTTAGAACTGTTTAATCCACCAATGATATTGCCAACTCAAGACTATCTTTATGAAGAATAGAACAAGGAAAAACTGTATAGAATACTGTGTGATTTTGTTTTCTACATTAAATTACTAGAAAAAATTGCTGAGTACAGCTGTACTGAAAAGCTGAATCAACACTCCTTTATGCAGGATGGTGGGAGAAAAAAACTACACTGGAATTAATTCCTTAGCAAAATAACACCTGACATAAGATCTGAAAGCACTCTAAGTTTTAAATTTACTTTCTTCCCAAGCAGGCAAAATCTGATATTCTCTTTCTTCTTGCAGTTTCATTGATTCAAAAAGGTCTTCTGGTTTCCTTTCAGGACCAGAGGTGTACAATGCAGCAGAGTGCGGAGTACCTTAGAGCAAAAGTGCACATGGAAAATTTAGCATTTAATGCCCCAGTTCAATAAGGCTCTTTATAAGTTGTATCAGCAAGTTGTATCATCAAGATCATTAAAATATTAGTGAACTGCGACAGCTTATTCTTGATACCTGACAGAAATACAATCACTGTTCAAAGCAACTTTTCACTAAAAGTAAACAGTTTCCATGGAAACCAGAAATATATATATCTTTTTCTGGTTTGCTTTCTCAACAAACAAGTTTAAAGATTTGGTGTTTACCTTTAGATTTCTCTGGCTGCACAGCCTCTATCTCCTGCTCCCATCTCTTAAGCCGTTCTTGTTTCTGCCAACCTCCAGTGATGGATCTTGTCAATTGGGGCTGAATGGCTACAGCTTCTTCTCCAGGATTAGTAGCGTAAAATGTAGATGAAGGAATGGCTACAAACAGAGATATAAAGCATTTGACAAATTTGACATTAACAACAAGGATGGTACCATGACACTAGGCTTGACATCTATTTATGTGTCCAGAGAGCTCATCTCCCATACAGGGACAGCAATCATTTGCTCCATCTAACATAAATATATTTTTTCATACTTTGTACCAAATAAATATCATAACACTGTGATGATTCTTTAAATGTTCATTACATAGGTAGTTATTACTGCGACAAGTGGTTTTATCTGAACCGGAGCCTTTGGTTTATGATCTCTCTCTGCGAACCTGGTGGTGTTGTATGTTGGAGAGGAAACACTTTACTTCACAATCTAGCAAAAAAGATTTACAAAAGGACCAGGTTACTCTCTTGTTACTAACCTCTGTGTGCATCCTTTTTAAAAAGTGCTCTGCATGCATTGTACTCTCCCTCATCCATTGCTGTTTTCAGCTTCAGCTCAGTCAGGTTCAGTTCCTTCAAGATCTTCTCAGTGACAAAACAATCCTGAACCACCTTTTCCAAACGGCCACTTGAATAATCTTTCCACAATTTCTCCAAGCTCTGAGGAGAATGACACTCCACTTTTATCACCAAGCTTCCCACAGAAGCACCTGTGAAGACAATCTCCATTTCTTTCAAGTATTCTTTAAATTCATTATGCGCATCTCTAGACTGCGGTGGTGTAGTCTGAAGATAGTTTATAGCAATTAAACATAAGGCTTTTGCTTTAAGTGCTGGGAGATCATCTATTTCTGTATCAGATCTTCTTTTCCTGCATGTGCCTGATGTTGTTGTTGCCTTCTGACATAGAGCAGGCTCTGAAGCTGTGCTGTGCATGTCTGGATCTGTAGTTTTCAGGTCTTCCACATCAACTTTGATATTTAATTTTGCATCTGTTGATTTGCAACAAATAGTCTAAGTTAAAGTTGTACTTCAAATTCACTTACACCCATTCAGTGCAAAGGACAGTGGATATTAATTATTGACCAAGGGTAAAGTCAGGATAACTGGAACATCTTGGTCCATAGAAAATGCAAAAAGAAGATGAGGTAAATAACTAGCCATCTTGACCAAACAAGCTTGGTCAATAAAAGACTCAACATATAGCCAAAAGATTGTACTTGAAGAAGAATATCAGACTCAAGTTCAGGACTTGTTCAATTTTGAGTGCTGGGAAAGAAAGCCAACTGTGAAAGTCAGTGATAGTTTTTCATTTGACAAATTAAAAGTAAGATCATTTGATAGGTTTACAATGACCAAGATTGAGAATTCTAATTTTAATAAAAATAACAAATTGTGCAAGTTTGCTGCACCAAATTTTTTACTTGCTTGGGATCAACACTGGCAATCCCATCTTGCCTGCTCTGGTAGTCAATCAAAACACAAGACTTGTTTCATATTGCCAAGGGCACTGCCTGCTTAACAATAAGTTAAATTTTTACTTCAAACATATCAGCTGACTGTGAATGTACAATCATAGGTGAAATTTTTCTGGTCAACAACAATGTTTCCCAACTAAAGAAGAATTTTGAAAGTGAAAAAGAAAAACATCGCAATGCAGTTAGTAGGTTTATTAGAATTATTAGCGACATTTGATTCCAGTAACAACCAGACTTCCTTGCACTATCTACATGCATACACTTGTCCTCAACTTTGACTCAATTGAACAGATCACAGATGCTAGATCTTAACTGCTTCTTACCCACCACATACAAAGAAAAACATGGCATTTACCAGTACATCATATAAGCAAAAGTAAAACCAAATAACATACTGTACCATTTGAAGTTTTGACTATGTTCTTGATCATTTCTTTAAATCTCTCACATTCTCCACTCCAAGAGTAAACCTTGCTGTAGTTCTCTCGAAGCTTCATTGCATTGGTTTGTTGCTCCTCTGGACTTTGATTGGACAATTCTTTAATCCTTTGCACCCATTGTGTTGCATTGTCATCATCTGATTCAATAACTACAGACTGTCCACCCTCTACTTTATACAAAGCCTCTGCTATTCCTGATTCGGCAGAAACAAGGACAGGAACACCAGCAGAAATGGCCTCCAGGGCCACCAACCCAAAGCCCTCAGTACGGGAAGGCAGAGAAACCAAATCCGACTGATAGAACATCATCTTAAGTTCCTCTTGTTGGCTGCAATAACCACGGATGGTTAGTTGGTTGCGGTTGATGCATGTGTTGTCAAGAAACCACTGTTCCACTTTTTGGTGTTCGCCAGGAGATGAACCAACAAAAGTCAGTTTGAACTTCTTACCAAGAGAACCGATGGCATTTGCAACTATATCGTAGCCTTTCAGGGAAAGATCCTCAAAGGTTGCTCGGCCGAACATAAACACATTAAAGTTCTTAACTACTGTTCTGTCTACCACCAACTGGGATTTATTGGAAAAATTTTCAAAGATCCCAGGAGTAATAAGCTCCACTTTTACATTAACAAGACTTCTACTGTACAACTGTTGCAGGCGTGAGCCAACAGCGACAACTGCATCCGCTGCTTTACACAACTCAATTTCCATCTTGTGCTTCTTCTCGTTCTCTTCTATTGTATCTGTTGCAGCCATAGTTGTTTTCTTGTATTTTCCAAGGTCTTCGCAGTAGACATGGACATATTGTACCCATTTACATTTTGTAGCCTGTGCTAGGAAATACGCAGGACTACCCAGCTTTCTTCCATGGCCTATCACCAGATGTGGTTTTGGGAGCTCTGAGGGTGGAAACTTCAAGCACTCGAGGGGATCGGCTGAACCAGGAACATTTCGAGCTGTGATTAAATTAACACCATGTTGTTTAGCATCTTTTCTGTCCCGATCATCGCTATTGGAGACATAGCAATGGATTTTCATGCTACCAGTCGTCGCTTGTGCCAAATTAATGGCAAATTCTCGATTGAAAGTTGATAATCCACCCTTAGAAGATTTCCATTCGTCGCAGAGAAACATGACATCAATAAGCTTTTGTTCTTCCTGCTCCTCTTCGCTATTTGTCGCAGTCCCAACTTCAGAGCACGCCATTGTGAGTTTTTTCACCCCTATTTTCAATGATCAATTCACTTCATTCTGCTACATATATTTACGACTGACTCCATTCTGCTTCCGCATTAGGCAACTGAGCAGGTGCATAGGTAACTTTACATGTTCCTGTTGAGGTACCCCCTTGGAGCTACCGACTGTTTCTGAACTCCTTATGGCTCATAATTTTGTAAAAAAATAATGTAAGACCCTCTCTATCAGAGTCAAAAGTATTCACAACAACCGATTTTGCCAATGTAAATAGTCGCAGCTTTAGTTCGATTCGATAATTCTCAAGAGGTTCCTCAGCTGTGGGCACCTAGACGTGTGGGAGACTGGGTCGATAGAATCAAACATGGCGGAAGACTAGGCGAACAGGTTAAGGATTTTTTTAAGGATTTAGACAAATTTGATGTTTTCTGTAAACTAGAAATCATTGTCGAATGGATCTGTGTGATCCTGTTAGCATTATATTAGTGACAGCCGGTAGTAGAGGACAGAGTCTATTATTTCGTTATCCATATTTACCGCCTTCCCGGACTGAGAGGAGAGAAAAAGGTCAGCTTAATTCTGCTCGCTTAGACTATCTGCACAGTATGAAATGGCCATGTTGCAGGCGCATAAAAGCAGGCCTGAACAAAATTTAGCGTGTACAGAGCCATTTAAATTTTACAAGGAAAGAGCTTTTAAGGAAAAAAAATCGAGTACGTGCATTTGTCTCATTCTCCAGCTTTAGACTGTGTCACCATTGTAAGTTCTCAAAGTTCTTGGACTGTGCGCTCGAAACTAACCTTCAGTGCATCAATTGCCTTGCAGAAATCCCTAAGAATCGTTTCGCCTTGGGTAAAGTCGAAGAGAGTACGGACGTAAGGTACGCATTGCCTATTTAAGCACAAGTCAAAGTAAGCCCACCTCCATTCTTGGGATGGACTTGGGAGACTGGGGTTTATATTGTCTGGTGCAATAAGCACTTTAATATTCTTTGGCCTGGAAATAAAGACGAGGATTCTAGTTGTCACTTTTAGTTGCTCTTAATTACATGGGGAATTGAACACAGAGTCCTGGGAATCCTGGAAAGTCCTGGAAATCTGCCTAACTCAAGCAATAAAGTTTTCAGAATGTATATTAAATGAAATGATTGTAAGACAGTGGGTAGAATTGATTTTGAAATCTTGGGAGTGAAAGGGTGTAAGGTGAAATTTGGAGTCCTGGAAAACCGATCTGAGTCTTAGAAAAGTCCTGAAAAATTATATGAAATTTCTTTCTTAAAAAGGGTACGAACCCTGTGAACACCATTTAGGAGGGTGGATAAGATTTAAATAGCATGCTCTTAATTTTTTGTTTTCTTCATAATGGTAAATTTTCAAAGTTCTTTTGATTTTATGGCTATGAAATTGGCATGGGTATGCAAGATCCCCAATAAGTAGAGCAAATGTTAAATTATCATTACCACACCTGATTGTGTTAAGATGTTTCTAAGGTTTGGCAAACTACCAAAAAACTGCCTAGGAATTTTTTGTCTCTTGGAATTTTATCATCTTATGCATTGCCTACATTTCAGAAATTTTTCCGGAATCAAAGATGGTTATCTCATTGGGTGAGTTCAATCAATAATCTAACTGGCAGGAGCTCTTCTTGTAGGTTTGGCTAAATGTCTATGTTATAGTGCCCCATTTCTAAAGTGGTTGGTTTTTTTTCTCTGACTCATCACTCCTGTGCAGTGTGACAGACTCAACTCAATCTTGTTAGTCTTTCAAAACAGAAATTTATGTTTTGAAGAAACTTACCATATTTTGATCTTTAACTTTAAAATTTTTGCTTGGCATTGTTTCTTTGCAGATTTTCTGACAGCACACTAGCAAATATTTTGTCACCAAAATCTAATGCATGTGGCAAGAAATTTGAGCTGAAGATTGATGAAGTGTTATTTGTGGGCCATCCAACACTGGCTTATGAAAGACAAGACAGAGAATTCAAGGTATCTGCCTATTACATTATTAATATCAATAACTAATAAGAACTAGTGGTTCAAAGCCAGAGTCTGATTTGTCAATCAAAATTAGGCTAACAGACCAAACTCAAAGTAAAGTCAAAATTCTTTCACTAAATCAAACTGTGACAAAATCAAAGAGACAAACACCCATTCATAGAATGCATACATAAATTACAATAAAACAGTTGCAAAAGGGGTTATCAAAAATATTTTGAGTTATGGGAATGTGACACATGCTTCCCTGCTGTAAATTGAGCCTCAAGCTTTCCAAATAGCTCAGGTCCCCCTTTCTTAGAGTAGACAGTGAAATGTGCTGGTTTCCAGCTTATTTTGACAACCATGCAGCTGCTGTTCTTTCATGTGAAAGTGAACACAAAAAAAAGTCACTTCTGTAACAATGTCTACACTGTCCTAAAAGTGTTCAAAGTGAGTGGTTGATAACCAATCATGTTTAGGAATGTCCTAATTGTATTTAGAACAAACACAAGCATTTTTATTCAGGAACAAGGTAATTAAAATTTAGCCATTTTGGGTTAATTGAAAGTCATTTTGTGTAGCCCTGAAAAGTGGAAACACATGTGAAAGCTGTTATCAGCAACAAATCACTTCTGATCAGTGGATCTAAGTATTTATTGTTAATCTTTAAGTTTTTTTGTCAATTTTATTTTATAGAGAAGTGATACCTCATCTAGGAAGGATGATGTCATGATGAAACTGTTCAATGTTGTCTTTGTACTCCAGGTGCAGATTATTTTATTAACATTTACATGTTTTTTACTACTTGCTATTATGAGTTATATAGAATTTCTTTCAAACAAAGCATCAGAACTAATAATCACTCCCAACTCCTATTGAAAGCACTAGGAGTTTCTTGTTTCTGAGTTAACAGGCTTAAAACATGTCTTCATAGTTTTTATCAGCATGCAAAATAAACTATCCTAAAGATTGTTCATAGTGTGACCTCAGCTTACTTAAAAGTTGTGAGTGGAACTACAGCATCTCTAAGTGACACCATCTCTATTATTTTTCCATTACTCTCCCTGAATGGTTATTAAAGAAAACAGCATTAACTGTGTATCATTTCTCTTATCAATTTTTTTAGGCAAGTGTAGAACCTTCTGTTGTTCACTGTTACCATGACTTATCCAAGAGAATAGCAATTGCCCTAAGGCATGAAGAGATAAGGTAAATTGAAGTCACAAACTAAGACAGATATAGGATATAAATTTAAATGTGTGATGCCAGATTTGGTGAAACTGCTTTAATTTGTTTGAACAATGACGTGAATCATGGATTATGTGTTAGATGTCATTTTGCTGCCTTGTGAATTAATGAATGAGTGGCACTGCATGACATAGTGAACAGTTGATTGTATAGGTTAGCAGTGCTCCCAATCAAGGGGATAAAGAACTTTGTTTCTTTTTTGTTTGGAATAAAAATGGGAATATAAATGGGTACTTAGTAACACAGGGTTACCTGAAAAAGACATTAAGCAAAACTTCTTCTTGATTCATGCAATGAAAACCAGTCCAGCCATGGTAATAACATGAGATCTATATCTCCTTCAGTTATCAGTCTTAATAATATATAATGAAAAAGTTATAGGTGTCTGATTGGCTAAAAAAGAGTGCATTTTTCATGTAACATGAGTGCTAAGTTGTAACACAAGTGCAAATTACAAATAGTCTACACCCTGAAAACATTTTGTTGCTCTTGACCTTCTGTGATGCATTTTTCATGTGAATTATTAACAATTAACAATAAGATTTCTCATGCAATTTGGTGTAAATAAGCACTGGTAAATTTTTCAAAGACAACAAAACTGCACAATCCAGTAAGGTGAGTGCAATTTAGTTGTTGTATTAACACCAAATTGCATTCGTAATCATGTTATTACCCAAACTTATGATATACAAAACTTTGTTTCTTGCTCTTGTTTCTAGATGTAGATATTTGAGCTCTGAAAGGGAAATTATACTTTCTGTTCATGACGAAATGTCAGCCATGCCTGAAGGTACGACTTAGAGAAATTCAGTTTTCTAGTTTGGATATGCATGTGTTTTCTTTGAAAAGGGTCTGTGTTTTAATGGGCTCCCCTTTTCCCTCCCTATTCACCCTGTTGTATCTCTGGGTATGGACATTTGTAACCTGCAGGATAAGTGTAATTTTTTTTGCTTCATTTTGAGAGGAAGGGAAGTAGGGGTGAGGCAAGTGCAAAGGGTAAGTCACACGTGAGATGAGCCAGGCCCCATTCCTTCCTCGTCATTGTGCTAAAGAATACCTAAAGTTATCTACAGGCTTTGACTTTTGCCAGTGTATCTCTGTAACGTCCCAGAGTATGTTGACCAAATATAACTAGATAACAACTCTGAAGAATATTGTGCTAAATTAAAATATAATTATCAGCCAGAAGTACACAACAAACAGAGGATTAAACCAATTTTTCAGTTCTTATTACAAGACCATTTTCAAATGGAATTACACCTTCCTAGCAAACTCTCCTTAAATAAAACAAATGTAGCTTAATGCTCTCCTACACTGTATCTCTGTTACATGCACATAAAAAGGCTTTGTCAGGTTCATTCAATGTGTGTTAGGGACTCAACAACTATTATTTAAACCCAGTTAAACTTACCTCTAAAAAAACAGACTGCGCAGAATCACCATTTAAACACATCCTCCCCAAGAGCAAGCTGGCAAGGGACTTAAAAGATGTTTTTAAGAGGTTTGTGTACTTGCCATGTTTTTGTATGACAGATTAATTGCAAAAAATTATTTCTTTAGGGTGTACCACTTAACAATTATCTGCCATAGAAAGAGATCAAAACCATTTTTTGAAAGGTCATAAGTTGCCCTGTTGGGCTTGTTCTTTTGTATTTATTTTGGTTATTAACCTTCTTAGTTCTTATTATCCCTTAAACCCCTAAGACTGACTGGAATGTAATTTCTCCTCACCACATCACCCCTGAATCAAACTTTAAGGCCAGGAGAATAAAGGAACTGAATCACCAACTAAAGAAGCTCATGATTGTTAGACAAATTCTCCTTGTCAACACCTTAAAAAATGTTTAGAGAACAGTATGGAGAATATGCATACTGATGTTTGGGTGTAAAGAGTTGAGTAAGAGGACAGAGTAATGACACTGTTTTTGTATTCTTTACGCCCTTCTTTTCTTGTGTTTTGACTTCAGTTTATGTGCATCTGGAATTGTAAGGCTGAAGATCAATGGCTGGGTGAATGTTAGCTTTTGCCTTCCTCACAAAGTCCACTATTTGAACCAGGGAACCATTCACATCAAGGTATGGAACACCCTCGGAAGGTTTGGGTTTGGGTTTGTTAATGGGATTTTTAATGGTTATGTAATTTGGAGCAATGTCGACTTTGCTTGTGATGGCATCTTTGTTTAGTATATTTGCTTGTTTTATCAATTTAGAATTGTCTAATGAAATGCTTCTCTGGGCCAGCAAAGTCTAAGTAATAAGTAAAGACCAGAGTTCAGGTATTGCATGGGTCCTCAAACATCCTCTGCTGACCATTGTAGCAAAGATAAATGAGACAGCCTTAAGATGTTAACGTTCTTATACAACCCTCTATTTGTCCTTTTTTTTTTTTTTTTTTTTTTTTCCAGCCTGAAGCTATACACAAATCCCTTGCAGTCATCAGGTGTGATAAACATTTTTCACGATAAATAACAGGATTGAAAGTTTTGTTTTGTATGTTTGTTTGCTTATTTGTTTGGTTTTTTAGGAGAGACCTCTACTCGGATTTCAGGACTATTACAACTACCTCTAGGTTTCGATTTTTTGTAAATTACAAGAAAATCGCTTGCCTGGGCGTTGTCATTCAGAATGTTGTTGACAATCCATTATATGCTTCTTCTATGACTGTGGGAGTGGTAAAGACATGTTATGGAAATGACGGTATCTTGGTAGACGAGAACGTAGAACTAGATCTACTTTCCAATGATTCATGTCGGTTTTTTTCCCTCTCTTATATAGGCCATATCACACGCTGCTTTTTCTTGTGGACGAGAGGTATCTATTGGCCTCCCTCGCAGGGGACTGTTCCCCAGCCATCACACGACTGGTGAAAATGGCCAGTCCACTGAAAAGGTACAGCCTGGGATACCACATGTTATTTAATAACATTGACTTAGCCTCCTCACTTTGAAGTAAGTGTTACATGTATCTTGGAAGCAAACAGGGTTAAAAAAGTCTATTTTTGCAACTTCCATGGTATAAGCAGCTTCATCCCCTCCCCCCTGCTCCACCAAGTTGCTTATCCCTCTCCTACCCCCCTTTTTTTATTTTCGATCCTACTTTCATCAACTGAACTCACTGCAGTAGTACGCTGTCTCCCCACATACTTTTACTACGTGCGGCTGTACAAGATTGGAATTGAATGAAATTGGAAAGCCTGAAGATCACTGCCGAGTGACTTCTGACTGTAAAGCAAACGAGTAACTCTGGTAATTATTGCTTCCACAGCTTCCAAACGTTATCACAAGACACAGATATTCCATTATCTCAGGTCGGTATTCTGATCGCTTCAGTTGATACTTAAGTTTTCATCTTGATACCAGCGTAATGTTTATTTTCTTTTCCGTATTACAAGGTGTTCGCCATAGCAGCTCATCTGGTTTACTGGGGAATGGCAACTATCATCTACCCGCTCTGTGAGAGTAACGTGTATGTCGTTGCACCAAATTCCTCCACAAGCGTGTAAGTGAACTGTTTGGCTCCGTATTTTGTTACTGCGGTCGATCAGCCAACCGCTGACGCTGACGATGCGTTTGTTCGCTCACTTGTATTCACGTCCTTGTCTCTTTCTTGAACATCACCGGTTAAGCATTTTTTTTCTCCAGATCGTCGCCGCTTGTGGAAGAATTCACCTCACGTTTTCCAGGGATGTCTTTTCACAATGTGCTTTCGGAGTTTTCTTTACCCGCTCCTCTGAGCCAACACAATAATCCACTAGGCCTGCCACAGCAAAAGGTACAGCTACCAGAATATTTGTTTTATCTGTGGGGCGTGGCGGTGAGCACCGCTAAATCTCAAAACTTGCCACTGCATGTAGCCCTCAATGAACTTTTTGTAGTTCTATTGTAATTTTTGTCGTGGAAAATTGTCTTGATATCAGCTCGCACTGAAGTCTCGTTCTCCGTCAAGCTTGCATAGTGGTAATGGAAAACTTAAGGATCAACAGTTTTTTTCGTAACTGCTTTCCCTTTGTCATTTTCTCTCCAGCGTTTGGTATCGTAATTTTGCTCGATGAAAGCTTCGTTAAGTCAAGTCTCCCTGGAATTTGATTTCTTATCCTGCCTTACATATTAAACACGGGGCAGGGTTTATCATGTCAGGCTGAGGTAGTTTTATTCCTTGCTAAATATTTCAGGCAGAACCTGCCCAAATGGTTGTGTGGATGTTACAACGAAGGCTCTTAATACAGGTATTAATTTCGTGGCTAATATAAAATTAAATAACACAGGTAGGGCTATCCAAGTATTTGGGAGCCATTTTGATTTGAGTGTTGAAAACGGTTTGCGATCACATTGGTTTTGTTTTACTGCGCACAGTGATTGGTGCCGAAAAGTCGCGTTAACCTGCTTCTCAACCAATCAGATGTGTTTTCCCGCGCTTGAGGTCCCTCTGCCTGCTTCTTCTGATTGGCCAATAAGACTGATTACTTTGGTTTTCACTTTACGATGTCCAGCCCAAAAGTGCTCTAGTTTTCATGATAAAATCATCTAACCCTGACAGTATTAAAGTTTCACATTTTTTGCATTACTTGAAAATGCCTCAAGATGTAAAAAATATATTTTCGTCGAGTTCTCGAGCCCGTTCCATCGTAACAAAGCCTATGAGTTTTCCCATAGTTTGTTAAGAAAAAAATAAAGGCGAAGTCGGTTTGCATTAGCGGTTTTACGCGTCTCTTCCTAATTTTAAACAATGCAAGATGAATAGTCGAGGCCAATGCGATTCAACATACATAACAGTGGCAAATCCACAAGTTTCGGTTCACTGAATTACCGTAAGGCAGGAAGTCGAAGCTGGTTAAAGGCATTTTACCTATCAATTTCATTTTTTGTACGATGGTTGCGTATTGTGGTAGTTATTAGGAAATCATACAGATGTTGGAACTCTGACATTTCTTAATTTGGAGGAACAACTTGCGATCACTTCACAACTTCATTGGTCCATAGTATGTAAAAACTTGTCTAGATGTATAAATTCAAGAGTACTCCTCTCATGAACTCTTGCAAATGGTGAACAAATTTTGCGTCTCATAAAATCGTTCTATTGAGAGCTTTAGGACCAAATACGATTTTTATTTTGAATATGAACCCTGTTTCAGAGAAGATCTTCATCTTTATTTTTTACAGTTGCACGCCTATGTGTTCCTAGTACCGAACGTCCAATCTGAGAAGAGGTCCAGCGGCCAAAGTGGAGGCCTGGGTCTAGGGGGACGAAGGGTTCATCGGATATTTGGAAACAATATCCCAGATGGTCCATCGTCTTTTGACGCTGACCAGCAGGAGCCCGCTGAAAATGAAGGGCATTCAGAGTTAGGAGGTGAACTGAAGGGTCTGTCGCGCTCAGAGAGGAAAAGCGTGCTTCAAGTTGCTGCGGCACGTGACCCGGATGACTTAAAGCTATTTACCAGGTGAGTCTTGAATAATGTTCAACGCTCCGCATAAGGTGCAGTCAGCGCAAACTGCGCTAACCATGGAAACGGATTTATTTTTAAGGCGAGGAACTAAGGAGAGGCCACAGAATGACGTTTAAGATAGGGTCTCTCGCGCTTTGAAGAAAGGAAGATTTCAGCGCGATTCTTCAGCGTTTAACGTCAAGGGCGGAAATTGATTCTCATCACCCCCGGGTAAGGAGTGAAATCTGACCAATCATTAAAAGAATAAGTAAGCTGTTTGTGAGGAGGGTATAAGTTTCTAAAGAAATAGTGGTACTGCGTCATGGGAAGTATAAGATGTTAATTTGGTTTTACCGGCTGAGTTGATCATGTAATTTGGCTGCCGTAAAGAGTTTTTAAAGCTGACGTTTCGAGCGATAGCCCTTCGTCAGAGCGATGAGCTAATGCTGACGAAGGGCCAACGCTCCAAACGTCAGTTTTAGAGATAACACCAAATTATCCTATTTGGGAGAAGAACAAGTGGTAATTTCATCAACTATCGCCCTGCAGACACTTACTTTACATGGCAGCCATAATACTACTTGATGACAGAGCGTTACATCAGAAATGATCGTGTTGAATGGCACCCACCATTGCTAATTTCTGCTCTTACTAAAAACCCATGGGGTGTCCGTCAAGAATGTCAAGCAATTTTACAAAAAGTGTGAAACGTTCGCTGACGTTTTGCTTTATCCTTTTATCTTTTAAAACAGACTGATTCCCTACTTTCGGGGAAACCATCACCTGGAAGAAGTAATGTATTACGAGAATTTGACAAGATCTCAGCTATTAACACTGATCGATAAGTTCAGAGATGTCTTGTTTTTGTGTCAGCATGAAGACCCAGTGACCCTTTACTTCTACAATAGATAACACGTCACACTGAAACAACCCTTGAACTCCCAGGATCTGATTATTAATTCTCCCCTCTGCTCTACACATTTCTTTGTAAATAAGCCACAGGAATTTGGTGTTAGATCAGGACCACCGCCCTCTACCTGATAAGTTTGAATATTCTCAATACATGTTGGCTGAATAATGTATGGACAACATAGAGAGAAGTTGCATGTTGATCACTGCTGGGAGTTAAAAGGATCAACCAGTGAGAAAATATAGTTAGGTTTTGCTATCCCTAGCGAACCCCTTGCAATGACTGACAGATACAGTTCTTCGCTCAACTGACCGGCGAAATTGGAGTTTATCAGGTATTTTTTCGCTTGCGAAAAGGCTCTAACTAGCGACAAGGTATGAGTGGCGAAGCAGACTTACCCCACGCATTAGACCAGACCCGAGACATTCGCTGCTAGGGTTAAAGTTAGACCCTAAGCGCTGACATTGGCAGAATGATTGACGGATGAACTGAAAAAGGTGAACAATTGCCCATCTTTTAAAATTTCAGTCAAGACAAAGTTCCCGTATTATTTAGACTTTCGAAAAAGGAGCAGTGAAAACGTTGAGGTCTAGGGAGAGAGGAAAAGATTGAGGCCCTTCCGCCGCTCGCTCGCTCGCTTCTTCCATGGCTCCTTTTAGCCATTTAACAAGGCTGAAATTTTTGCTTCGATAGAACAAATATCAGAAGATGCAGATTCCAATAAGCATCAATGTTATCAGCTTGGAAAAGGTTTCCTTTTTAGAAATCAAAAACAAAATACTGTATGGAATCAGTAAGTTGGAAAGAAGAGAGAAATAATTTTCTCTCGCAAATGTACGAATGTAATTGAAAATATTTCATGAAATGTAATTAGGTTATGGTCAAGTAAATTAGGATGAATTAAAATTGTGAGAATTTCTGTAGGACTTCATTCTTAAATAGCAGTCCTGTAATATTCCTTTCTAACCTGTACTCATACCCTCGATCCATTTATGCGTGCCTTCGTTAGCCTATCCGCTTGTCCCCCTTCAGTACTGTTGAAGACTACTATTGCCTTTCTTATAGTCCAACGAGCGGGAGGGAAAACAGAACGTATAATTGTTGTGTGAACGAAAATTTGGCCGAGTACATCCTGTCCTTGTACCAGTCACTTATATTTAACATCTCTCCCTTCATTTCATGAAAATAAAGAATTAGAAAACGTCATTTCTGAGAACACAAAGTTGGTTTTAATCAACAGGTGTTGAGTTTAATAACTAAAATCCAGGACAGAATTCAATACACCACCGTTTGTGGGGTAGCGCGCCACTCCTCTATCCGTTTTATTATTCCTGCCTGTGAGAGTCGATAGAAAAAAATGGGAAAAAAACACAAAAATAACAAATAAACAGGCATAAATACAGAAGTAAACAACAAAACAGCAAGTAAACTTTCCACTCTTTTATTTTAATAATTTAGACAATTCTAATCTAAAATGAAAAACTTCAAGATAGCCAAACCTGAAAAACGTGGTCCTACCTTTCCACCAGTAATTTGAATATGGTTGGAAATTTCCGCCAGAGTAAGCTAAGTGCACATGAATTATTAAATCACCAACCCTACCTTGCAATGTGCACTTCTGTAATAATTCTTAAGTATGTAAGAAATCACTAGGTACTTAGATATGACCTTAGCAGCTAAGATGTGAAGAAATCTAATGTGACCTATTGGAAACTCCAGAAGATTTACTTGATTTGCATCCTAACATGTTTTCTAACTGCCGAACAGAGAGACATTTCTTATGAACTAACAAATCAGTGGAATTAGAGTTGAAGGTGGGGGCAGGAGGGGAACTTACAACTTCTGAAGCTTTCAAGAGATCACTGGCACATCCAAATACAAATTATATGATGGACAACACTAAATCAAACAAAAAAGTTTTCAAAATAACTTAATATTTTGTAACTTACAAGTCAAGTTCCGCTCGTAAGAGCAATTGTTTAGTCAAACAGAATCTACAAACCGCACCTACCTTACTATCTTCCAAAATTTTGCTATGCTCTTAAGAGTCACTTTTATTTAATTAATGTTTAACATCTACATGAACAGTTATATGTAGAAACATTACATTGGTACAGAAAGTGCAAGAGTCCTCACTTAGATAATTGCTTTAATTTTTCTGTAACTCCAAAGACAGTTTGAATCAGACTAAATAAAACAAAGCTGTAGATTTATTTTTTGTTTTTGAAACTTAATGGAGAATCAAATGTTGATTTTTTTTCCTTATAACCACAACTAATATGCATATAAGCATGAGATTTGATTCAGGTACAATTTTAACATTTCTAAACTGGCCTCATAACACAAATATGATTCTACTTAAATCAAATCATGCTGCTAACCTACCCCTAGCCAAGACAAGGAGAAAAAACAAGAAAAGAGATATGAATACTTAAATGATATTTTAAAATCCTTTATTGCACCTACCTTTTTGTACAGAATCTGAGAGCAAAGTTTAATTAATAATGTAAATAAACAAACATTTCATTATATCTACTCTACATTCTGAGAGATAATAATTTGGATCATTACAGAGCATTCTTAGGAGAGAAAATGTTTCATATCAAAAGAGGATACATGGAAAAAATATTTTACTGTGCTCAATAAGAATTTGACAGAAATGCCAGATGAAAAAGGAAACAATAAAAGTGAAGCTCCACTTGTTTAGTTTAACACAGCTCTGTTAGTTTTAGAAACATAAAATCCTTTTCCTTTGTTTCAGATTTTACTGCTGTCTCTTTTAATTTCTGAATGTGCATTGATGCTCAATAAACTACTGCAAAGAAATCTGTTAGAATTTACTTACGTAAAAATAGACTCACCTTGTGACCACTCCAGAACAATAGACACCAATTCAAGTGAAATGATTAAATTGGAACACATGCTGATAATTTGATTTGTGTCATACTAGGTAAATCAGAAAAAAATGACTGCAGACAATGCTTTCAACATCTGAGTCTTGATAACGTAAGCATGGGGTCAGAAAATGACTAACTATATGAATGAATAACTATACAAAAACAAGTAGTATGATATGCCATGCAGCTATCCCTCAGATGAAACATTTATCTGGCATTTCTGAAAAATCCTAGTTGAATTAATTTTACAATCTTAAAATCGTCTAGGTGCACCCATAGGTAATCTCATAGGTGGCCTACCGCCAGGGTGTGGCCCAAGAAGTCCTGGTCCTCCTCTTGGGGGAGGTCCACGAGGAGGCCCTCCTGGGCCAGGAGGTGCCCCCATGAGAGATGGTGGTCCTGAGAAGTTGCCAGGTGGACCAAGCCTTGGTGGCATCCCTGGTGGCATTCCTTGTTGATGTGGTGGTGGCCCAGGCATGTGGGGTGGAAATCCAGGTGGCCGCATTCCAGGTGGGCCCATTCCAGGGCCCCTGGGAATGGGTCCTCCTGGCCCTCCATGTATAGGTCCTCCCTGAGAAGGCCCTCCTTGTGGTGGCCCTGTGGGTGCTGATGACATGGAAATAGGGGGTTGTGGCAAGTTGGCCATCAGAGGCATTGGAGCAATGCTTGGATGACTTCCAGGTGCCTGCATCTGCATAGGAGGGGCACTAACCATAGTAACAGGGTTAGATGATGGGAGACTGGGTGTCTTTGGTGCATATTTAGGATGTGATGCCCGTCGTTCTTCCTGTAATAGGAATGTTGAAACAGGTTCAGTTTAAACTCCCCTCATTTGCTCACTGCTTCAGTTTTTAAGTAAGTGGTGCTGGATATCAACTTTTGCAGATGATCTGCACCATCTGGAAACAAACTGGTGAAGTTTACAATTGCTGCAAGCCTCTAGTTACAACCCTACTTATTGGTAATTTGTGAAACAAAATTTGACGTCTTCCTCTTAAGAAGAACAAGTGGTTATCAAAACACTGGCTAGCCAAGAACAAACAAAGGAAAGCATGTTTTAAGGTTTCTCTCCTACCAGTGAAATATCTTCATCAGGATGAACCAAACGGCTTGTTGCTCCTGGTGCAACTATGGTAGCAGGCTTGGTAACAACAGGAGCAGAAGTAGGAGGTGGTACAACTGGTTTACCTGAAGAGTAAACTTAATCAGCTTTGGTCATTTAAGTCACATTACTTAAGTTTAAAATGACAACTTTCTTTTAATCTAGTCACACTTGACAGCTGTCTCAAGCTAAGTAGATACCTCAAGTTTCCACCAACCAAGAAATACTTCTCAGTAAGAAGAAAAAAATGACACTCAAATACTTACCAGTTGATGTGACTGGTGGGCTTTGATAACTCGTGGCTGTGGCCGTTGAAAGAAGTGGTTTGAAGTCAGCACCCACAGGGCCAGATGAAGCACTGGATTTTGCAGCTCCATTTACATTCTTATCAGAGAAAAAAATAAAGAGGATAATGTTTTCAAAAAGATTTAGAGAGAGAGCCTTATTAAATTGTATAGGAATGAGCTGTACCAACAAAAGTACTAGTAGATAGTAGGTTTGTAAGATACAGGTCATGGAAGAAAAAAGGACAAAGCCATGGTAGAGAGGAACCATTCAGTAGGGGAAAATGAAACAGCTACTGATCAACAAATTGATGAAATAACAAAAAGTTGTACTTCCTTTTGAAAGTGTTACATCATTTTTTAAAGTATGCATTTGAAGAAAACAAAATGTTGGAAATTTAACTCACTCACTCTGACCAGTAGTAAAACAAGTAATCCTTTTCTGCATTTTGGATGGACCTACTGATGTTGCATGTTCCATGCAACAACAGAATTGTTAAATAATAAGGATCCCATTTTCTTTGACATTTCTGAGAATAAGGGGTACTGTGTTATACATGACACTACATGTACTCAGATAGATAATTGCTTTTGATTTCTCTTCAAATCTGAAGAATATTTGAAACAAACAGAAAAACAATTTCCTTTTTTTTTTATTTTGAGGAAACCAATAGAGAACTTAAAATTGATACTTCTTACTGTAGCCACATATAATTTAAGACTCTTGTCACCAATGAGTTAAAGATTTGATTCAGGTACAATTTTTTTAAATTGGTATCTTGACATGAAAATGATTACTGGTATGTTTGAATCATATCTCCTTTAGACATGGGTCTTAATTTCATCCATTAGTGCAAACTTGTGAGAGTTTACTTCTACAAATGCACTAGTAGTACTAAAGACTACAAGTTATGTTCATGTACTTACTGTTAGAGAAGGGAAAGGAGACAATCCCTGTTGGAAGGAAAAAAATTAACTTACCTGTGCAGCAGGGAAGAGGGGTTTGGTATTGGGTACCTGAGGCCCAATAACAGGACCTTTTTGAAGTTGAGGTTGACCAGGGGCAGTAGCTGTGCTGGTTGGTGGGACAGTGTTTGGGGGCACTCCGTGTGGTGGGATTGGCATACTTCAGGAAAGAAAATAAAGGAAAATGCTAAGGCTGCATGCCACAGCTCAATGTTGAACAAACAGTTAAAAAAAATGATTGAAATGTTTACATTTACTAAATTATAATTTTCAGTTTCTCCCTAGAATTGACTAGTCGGTGTCACTTAGTGTTAGACCATAATGCATAGCTAATACATTGAATAAAGTTACTTCAAAACCAGAATAACATGTAACAACATACCCAGGAATCTGCATGTGAACAGGAAGCTGACCTGGAAATGCGACAGGTGGCATGTGTGGTGCACCTGCAGTTGAAACAAAAGAACTTCATCAAGGTTATGGTCTCCGACACCCTGTTATACGACCAACCTTTCTTGTGTAAACACTTTTTGTCCTAAATAGAGGCCCAGTAATTTAATTGCCCATCAACTTGAATAACTGGCTTTCTGTGTTATGATTGCAACACTTCACAATTGAATCTTGAACACTAATTATCCACTCATATAATTTAATTAAAATACTTGAGATTGAATACACATTCTATTATTAAGTGATACTCCTTGATCTAAATATTTCCCAGATGCTAAATCCTCTACAATTTCTTTACCTGGCATTGGCTGAACAAAGGGCATTTGAGGGAAGCCTGGAGGAACTGGCATTCCCGGCACAGGCATCATAGGCATCATTGGTATGGCCCCAGGTACAGCTGCAGGCATTGCTGAAGTTTGTGGCTGATTCTCAGTCTTGGCTTTCTTTTTCTCTGGTTCATCATCTACAACATAACAAAACTAAATTAAGACATCCAATTAACTAGGCACCTATCCAGTTGGAGCAATAAGATCTTTATCACTTTGTAGTGTAAAAACTGGAGTAACCTCTAGCTGGGTAGGTCACTGGTGCCTAACACTGGCTAGACTTTAAATACATTCCTAGTCACCTGAAAAAATTGGTAATGGAGTAAAGATCCTGTTCAGCACTGACATGGAATAATCAGGGGTTAGAATCAAAATAGAAAAAATCTGCTTGTTGCTGAATGTTGACAATGCCATCATAACATTTAGTGAAAACTGTCCAAATGAAGGATCACTGACAGACTACAGGGCTATTGAGAGTCCCACTGCACTACAGTATTTGAAGAATGAGGAATAACACCCTTGGAACCATTGTAATTGAATGAGAACTAAATGCAAGTGATCCATTATTCTTTGATTTAAATTAAGCACTATAGGAAAATACAACTGAGAGTTTTCTTCCCTTCTCTCTAGACAAGTATTCTTTGGTTTCTACACAGTGTGTCAGGGCGTGAAATTGCGCCTAATACAGGCGCCAATGCGCCTAAATTTTTCACTTTGGCGACCAAATCCTGAAAGTTAGTCGCCAAATTGGCGACTAGAACGTTTCATCATAACCTTACCAAGAGATATAGTGAATTAAAAAGATTTGCAAAGATAAATCCGCGGCAAACATCCTCGTTAAGTTTGTTTCCAAAACGTAGCACATGCATCTCGATCGATAACTAGACGCCATCTTGGATTTAGATGAGCCCAAACGTTGTATATCATCTATCCTAGTGTCCACTTTGTAGCACGTTAAAGATCTTTTCCCTAACTTAATTTTGGAGGGTCTATCTAGAACGTTGACAGCATAAAGAAAGATTTTGTTTGTCTTTGAAAATGGCGTCCAACTGTTTTTGAATTGGCTACCACTTTGAAGAATTTAGGAGCCAAGTGGCTATCAGAAAAAAAAGTTAATTTCACGCCCTGTGTGTACAAATCATTCACAGAGACAGATGTTTTTTTTGCTCTGTAGCAAGCACAGTACAAAGAAAAAATGTTAAGTTCCCGAGATCAGACCCTTGGATCTGACCCTTTTGTTCTACCAATGAGCCACAAGACTCTCTTAACCCTTTAACTCCCGTGAGTGACCGAAACAGAATTTCTCCTTACTATATCGATACAGTATCATGCAGACAAATGATGAGAATAAAGAAAAATATTGAGTGTGGGATTACTTGTTGATCTGATAGCAAATTCTCCAAACTAACATAATGAGAATCGTTAGGCAGACAGTAGGAGAATTACTAATGAGATCTTGGGAGTTAAAGGGTTTAGTGAGCTTAGCAATCACAGTGTTCATGCAAGTATCCTGCCAACTTCTACCCCATTCTTTTCCCACCTCTTTTAAAAGTTCACTTACCATCACCAGCATTTCCCCCCTTCTGTTGACGTTCTTTCAAGTCTTTCTCTGGAATACCCTCCATGCCATAGATCTCTATTTCTGGGTCTCCTCTGTTTGGTACAGAGTTGGGAATAGTACTTATAGTTTCTTTGTGAACTTGCATGCAGTGGATTGCCAACCCTGGGCCTGTGTATAACTTCTTGTGACAAATAGGACATTTGAAATGTTTGGCCTTCTGATGCTGGATTAATATTTTTTCTTCATCAAAGTCACGATTACAATACCTTTAGTGTAGTCAAGGTGTTCACAAAAATTTTGAAAATAACACAAGGTGCATCCACCCACAACATGACAGCATAAAAATACTTCTATGGTAACAACTGAATGTGGCAGTACAGTTTCCGTAAATCTATCACGTCATGCTGCTTTTAACTTCCGAGTAGAAACGCTTCAGTTTACCTTATTATATACCTTTCAAACACAAGAAAAATAATTTTAAATTATGCAGACTCTTATGAATGTTAAAAAAATTGACTGATCAAATTGTTCCTTCTTGAAGAAGAATAACAGCTACCTAGCTAAAATTTCAGCAGTTACATAGCTAGGGAGAAAATCTCGAATTCGATTCGCTTTTCACGGGATTTAAGCTTTATTCCTCGGAAAAAAATGTGAGGAACGACGTAATTGAACTTCAAAACTGCCAGCCAGCCGGCTGGATATTTCAAGTTTAAGTCTGAACAATTTGCTTTGTAACCCAAACAATTTTTACAATCACATGAACATAAGTAAAGTGTTAAAGGATACCAGCACCAGGGCTTTGTAGCCTTCTTCTTTTTACGTCCCATGACAGAAGTGACTTCGACGACGGCGAATAATTTAACCACAATTTAACAAAACGCTATCCAACGTGGTGTGTTCCTCTGTCCAGCAATGGCTCTCGGTAACATTGAAGTCCCGGATGACGGGTATAGAGGAATTCTGGGATAACATTGGTCGTTGGCGGCAAAAATAAACAAAGCGAGGTCTGTTGAATAATCTGCCACAAGTTTAGTGCCATTTTTTGGCCAAAAAGAAACTAAAGAATGGACGATCCACCATTTAAATTGGTACGTTGAATAACAGAGAAATGATTTCTTTCCATAAAAGAATTGTAAAAGAGAATTCTGAGGAAATACGTCTAGACTGCTTCTGAAATACATGAAATAATCTGGGTAAAATTTCCGCACAGCCCCATACTTCATTATGCATTCAGTTCTTGGATAGAGAAAACAGTGACAAAAACAATACATTGCCATTGGGAAAACAGATTTGCTTTAGAATAGTATGGGGCTGTGCAGAAATTTTACCATAACCTGTTCTAATTTGTTAGAGTATCTTGTGTGAATTAAGATCTCCTTTTTCTCCAGCTCATGCATCTGTTTTTATTTAAGATTTTACGAGTTTTTCTTTTATTACAGGAAACAGTGAACAAGCTATTGCAGCAGTTTTTTCGCGACAAACAGAAGACAAAATGTAAGTTTTAAATTCGAGATACTACACGCACACGAAGACTGGGTCGAGGAGTTGTGGGTAGTGAGTAAGGAAGAGGGATGAATCAGTATTGCATTACCAAACAATTATTATTTACTGAGCTAAAACAAGAGTGAAACAAATGGCAAGCAAAGTTTCAGCTAGCTCCAGCTCTGTTCCTTAAGCCAGAGTTGCATTTGAAATTACGCCATACCCCTCTCCACTGATGCAGACTCCATATTAGACCTACCAGTTTCTAAATGTCTCATACAAAGCATCTATCAAAAGGCTAAAACAAGTAGTCAAGAAATATTGATATTTGCTGATGATTAAAATTAGTCTTGGGAAAAAAAAAATCTTGAAAATCTCTTACAAAACCCTTCATACCTTTATCCCCAGTCAAGAGGTACTAAAAACCTGAGAGAAATAAAATTTCAACAGAGTTATTTTATACTTACAATTCTTCATTAACAGCCACTTTCTCACAATGTCTGCTCTACAACAGTTAAGATGGCTGGTATGCAGAAGTTTGCCTGCAAACTGTTACTTTGAAAAATTGTCATAAGTAACATGAGAAGGAATTACTGTCAGCTAGTAAAACAAATAGGGTTGCATGTATAACTGCCTTGTGAGTGCCAGACCATTACAATATAGTGATATTAAGCAAAGGGAAGAGTTAATTCCTTACACAGCTGAGATTTTATACATAGTGGGTTGACCCTGCACAGTAATTTGACTGGTGTTCTTTATTCCAGTAACCAGTTTAAACTCCTGGCTGATACTTGGAAATGAGAGTGGCACCATTAGAAATAACTGTCAGACACAAGAACATCTAACACTGATCTAGCTAAAGACCTGAACTCTGACCTTTAACTCATGAGAGCAGTTGGTTAACTACTAGACCACCTCATTTCCAATATGGTTGATAGCTGCATACTGCACTGATACTTGAATTAAAACATAATTTGTAATTCACAGGTAATGGAGATGCCCTAAAGCTAATGGCAGAATTGTTAAGGATCTTTGTTGCAGGTAAAAATGCTTTACATAAAGGCGTCACTTAAAAAGTGTGTTTTGGCATTGTACATCTAGTTAAATATTAAATTAAAATCTCAATCATATTTAGACTAGTTATTTACACTTCTTTGGAATGGTTTTGGTGATTACTCAAGTATTTTCATGTTAAAGTTTGCAAGAACTCCTTACGAAGTAGAGGCCCTCTTATTTTGAACTTTGTGAGCAAAATTTCCAGTATCCTGGAAAGTCCAGTTCGTGTTTAAAACATCACCAAGAAACTACGGCTGGGCCGCATTTGCTACTTCTCTGTTCTTCCTACAAGATAAGGTTATCTGTGATATATTACAGAACAGACACAAAGTAACTAAAAATTGATTTGTCAGATATATTATAAGTGTAGTATTATTTTTTCCACAGAGGGAGCAGCCAGGGCTGGAAAACAAGCAAAGGTATTTTTTGGGTATTTTGTATTATTAACTGAGTTGATAACATAAATTAGCCTCCTTGAAGAGTTTAAAACCTGACATTTCAAGCATTAGCCCTTCCTCAGAGCAATTGGAAGATTAACATTGCTCTGATGAAGGGCTAATGTTCCAAATGTCAGTTTTTAAACTCTTTATGGTGGCCAATATACCTTATCAACTCAGTTGATAATACTAAATTACCCTGTTATACTCTCCCACCAACACAGCACCACAGTTTCTTTACAAATTTACTCCCTTTATTCAAAGGTATTTTTATATGAAAACTTAACAGGGTTATTCCTATAATTAGAAGTTAGCAAGAACATTTTACAAATGGACAAAAAGAGAATGATGGAAATACTTTCATATTAAGAATGAAGTGTAAGGAGGACTTCACCAAAACATTTAAAGTATATTTTGAAACTCTGCTCCATGTCAACCTTTTGCAATAAAAATCTTGTCTTCTAATTATCCCCAGAAAGCATTCGCTCTTTACTATTTGGCACTTTGTAGGTTGAATCCTCACCAACAGTTGAAACAGAACATTTGGAAAAGATTCTGCCCCAGCTGGTAAGAAACCTTATTAGAAGTAACAGAAGTATCACAAATTCAAATAAAATTAGAAAAAAATAGACTCGGAGATTTAACAAGAAAAATTCATCAAACCAGAATCTTAACCCTTTACACCGTAACATCAGTATGCACATTCTCCATTTTGTTATCTATACATTTCTTAAGGTGCTGACAAGGAGAATTTGTTTAACAATCAAGAACTTCTTTGGTTGGTGATCATTTCCTTCATTTGCATGATCTCAAATGAATGATTCAGCAGTATATTGTCAGGAGAAACTTGATGCTGTTCACTCCTAGGGTTTAAAGGGACTTTGGTGATGAAGAGAAGTCCAAAAAGCTTGAACTTTCTCTAACGTCTTAATCATGAAACAATCATGGAATGAAAACTTTCTCATGAGTGGGATCATTTATTGTGTTCTCTATATTTTACAGCTTCTCGACTTCTAATTTTCAACGACAACTGCTTCCTCAAAGTGAAACACAGAACATGGCTGTTTGCACCATATTTACAATATGTCTATATTTAAAAAGCCTAGGAGTGACTGAATTAATAATGGTGACATTTTCTTAAAGGACTCAAACACTATAATTTTCTCAGCAGAGATTTAATCAAGTAGGTATACAGTATATGTATATAAATATAATAAGCTCAGTTATGCATGCATTCTGATTGGTTCTCCCTTATGATCTACTGAAGGACAGATGACATCATGAAAACTTTTTTTCCATATATTTTAATTCTTTATTATATAAAACAAATAGATTCCAAGTTGCTGTGCGTCTGTTCAGTAATAGATCACAGAGGATGTCAAAATGTGGTAAGAACATCAGTGACACACTTGGCTGTGCCTTGTGTGCCACTTTTTGTTCTTACCACATTTTGATGTCATCTGTGATCTATTACCTAACAGACACACAGCAACTTGGAATCTATTTGTTAAATATATTTATACTGTATACCTACTTGATTAAATCTCTTCGCATTAGTGAATATTTGGTCTTTAAGTTTAGTAAACTACAATTTCTGTAATTTCTGGCACTGTTTAAATGTCTATAAGATAAGTTGCTAGGAAGAATTATATCATGCGCTGAATTGCACACACATTTTGACAAGTTCTTCCTTATGATCTATGGAGCACAGATGCATACATGTAGATGATTTCATCATGAACAGCAATATTACAACTCTTATTCCCCAAACACATCTGTTGTAATTGGTTGGGTTGAAGAAGAGGTAAGGATTTACCTCTAAGGTGAAAAGAAAGAAGTCACTTCTAAAGGGATGGAACAAAGTATATAGTATTTATATAGGTTAAGTTCAAGATTAACCCTTTCCCCCCTAACATCAGTATCCATATTCTCCATACTATTCACTATACATTTTCCAAGGTGCTGACAAAGAGAATTTGTTTAAGAATCAAGAGCTGCTTAAGTTGGTGATCATTCCCTCAATTCTCATGACCTTGATGTTTGATTCACTGGTGGTATTGTAAGGAGAAATTGGATGCTAGACATTCAAAGGGGGGTTGAAGGGTTAAAAGCAATGAGAGAGGTTGAGAGGGGAATTCTATTAGGGATGTGGGATGGATGCATGGGGATAAAAAAAAAAAAAAAAGCAGCTTTAAACACCAGTTGTGCTCTGAGAAGCCTGTGACAAATTGAAACTAAGGAACAGAACAAAAACTGTGTGTAACTCACAACTGGAGGATATACAAATTTAGAATTTGTTTTGATTTTAATTCCTTTTGTTATCCTACGCAACTTCACAACCTTAAAGGAGGAGGAGATAAATAAAATGTGATGTGAGATAAATAAACTATAAGAAGCAGGGTAAATTGGTTCGTGGATACATGATTGATCATAACACGATAAAAAGTAATGATATACTTCAGAATTATAAGTTTCTACAAACACTGTAAAAGACCTTCGAATTCTTGAAGTGTGTCACTGTTCTTTTCATCTCAAGACCTCAGATTGATTACCGCGTCTGCTCGTCTTTACCACTTGACTTTTTCCATTAATGACTGTTTTCGAACGGCTGCGGTAAGGGAAATTGGACAACATCCAGTGATCTTGCCGAAGTGACAGAACTGATTCTTGCCCAATATACATGGAAGGCGAAAGGCCAATCTGAGATTGTTGTTGAACAACGGAATTTAAGTAATGCTCTTCCTCGTGGTTTAAATACTAAGATATTGGTTTTCCCACCCTCGATTATTAAATGCTCAAATCTGCTGCGTGAAAACTGACAAGCCCTAATGGAAGGACCGCGCCATTTTGGCCAAGACTACAGCTCTATAAATTCTAAGAATTGACATGTTCCATTGCGGACGAGCCAGTGTCGTGGCAATGTTGTGTGCGTTTGAAAGCGTTGTGAGGTGTTGCAGCTAGAGGCCGAAATCCCCGCAGCCTGCCAGCTATTTAAGGAGCGTCTGTCTCGATGTCGTGACATTCTTGGCACTTTCTGAGCAACTTCGTCAGTCCAAATATGGTCATGAAAGATAACAGGAAGTCGAAGTCCTCAGTATCAATTTTAACAAGAACCTTGACCTTTCCTTACCCATCACCTCTTATTCGATTAGTACTTTTATATTTATTAGTGCTATATTTTACAAGCAAAATTGATATCAAAGGGCTGATTGGTTTACATGTGTTTGAATTTTCCGTGGGTTTTGCATGGGACCTACTAAGCTACGAGAAGGAAAATCAAACCAACTTGTATCTTTCGTTTTCGCAATCCTCTTTCTACCAGTCCCTTTTACATGAACCGACACGTTAAAACGGCTCAGAAGGCTTTGAGTGAGACACATCTTTGCTTACAAGAATTTTGCGCAGAATTTTTTTTTTCGCTTAAAGTAATCGAGTATTTGGAAGTTCAGTGCCATGATCACGCCACCGGATGTATTTGAGTCCTATCAGCAGTCAACGCACTTCGGAATCTATTAATCACCCGTTTGTTTGCTTGTTTGAAGATCTCGTTTTCTTTGTTTGGCAAAAGTTTGTTTTTAGTCAATGGTGATAATAGGAATGTTTGCCATCCAAGAAAGAGAAAGTCTGTCGTGTATTCCAGTTACAGATAGTTCTTCTTAGAAGCTTGCGATTCCATGTAAGTCACGCGATTGGTTATTCCTGGTTGTAGATCTCTGATGTGGAAATTATTAAGCTGATATCTTTCGCGGAAATCTGGTTTCCTTTGCTTGAGCTTATGTGTACCGGAGCCCTTTCGATCGTAAAACTAACATTCCACCCTTTATGTTGCCCTTTTTGAAACGTTATCTTGGAATGTTCAAATAAGTGGGCTAAATTACGTCCAAGCGTCGGTCACCTTTCGTTTTACTTCAGACGTTTTCAGTTATTTAGGTGATGTTATCACGGGCCGTCAGAAAACCCCAGCATTAATGGCAATGCCGTTGGTAACGTGTAAAAGAAAAACAAAAGATAAAATGAGTAGAGAAACAGTTCTGCAAGTGCGTTTTCAAATTTGAATATTTTCTAACCGCCCTCATTAAAACTGCCCCGTAAACTCATCAACTGTCACCTACTGTGAAAACGGAATACCCTCCGGTAAAGTTTCTGCGCCCGTCACCTTCACGACGTTTGGCTTCATCAGTGGAATATAACACTACCGCGAAATTCTTAGAGAACTAAAAATTCATTAAGCTGTACGGGGATACTGTAGAACGCTACCATTTGATTTATTCTATATTTATCTTAAGCTGGGAGAAGTCAGGAAATTTTAACAGCGGATGTCTGTAGTCAACAATGGATTAAGAATGTTACAAAGAGTACGGAATTCGATCGAAGTTAAGTGAAGGGTCAAACGGTCAGAATCACGTGTTGGGCAAATATGTCATTCAGGCTATTTTAGGACAAATACGTACAGGAAACTATATGGGGAAACGAATTCTTTTTATTTTAACAAAGAATATCTCTATTTTGAAGAAAGGATACGTATTTAAAAAATTTATGATCACTAACGATGGTTTTCTTTATCATTATAATTTATTATGTAAATTCACGACGACTTTACGTTTCAGTCGTGCGAATATAACCAAGAGATACTTTTCGGTTTCGACTGGAAAAGGAAAGTTTTTGAAGGAAACTTCAGCACTGACTTACTAGTTTGAGAAGCAATAGAAAGCGTTGAATATTTGTCAAAGAAGAAAGGCGAAAAGAAAATCTGATCGTACTATATAAAAAGGGAGTTATCCCCTTTTTGATTTCGTTTCAAATGCCATACCAAAAATGCCATGTAAAACGCCTCCTTGCGGAAATCTTATTCAGGTGTTGAATTAAATTGTATCGCTCTGTATATCTACAAGTGTGTACGTGACCGAGATTAAATCAGTAAAAGACGGTCAATATGGCCTTTTGATGGGCTGAAAATTAAACAGGATTACGACCGAGCCCCTCAAAATAAGGTCTTTTCATAGATCGAGAAAAAATTCATGTAAGAACATCCTAAAAGTTTTAAAGTTTTGTCTTAAGTTCGTGAAGTTTACGTTTACTTCGGCTCAGGGTTAGACCCTTCACCAATTAAATCATGATCAGATTGTCTCTCAAAATTGCACATATCCTCTAACAGTTAGTTCTATGAAAGATTGTAATTCGTTTCTAACTCAAGTGAAAAGCTAGTTCTGTCCATTATGATCTAGTCTTAAAGTGACTGTTGCCCGATGGTGTATGTTTTTTTTTGCTCTCAAAAGGAGGAGTCGGTTGGAAACACATTGTGCTTGTTTTGTTCTGTTGTCTACCTTTGGTCCGTTGAGATAAGAGGGGTGCTTTTAGATCGTCTAGGTACCGAGTAAACCACAAAAAATTTGAATGAATTTTTATGGTAAAGCACTGAATTTAACAGCGACCGATCTTCCGCGTATGTGACCTTGTATCTATCTTAATAGGCACGGCTATTTAAATCACGCATCGATTGGGAGCGATCTGACCGGATGCCGTTCATATCTCTACAGAATTCGCAGTTGCTTAAGGCGCAGCTTAGGGAAAGTTTTGTTTTTTCAGTGCATCCAATATACTTTATGAATACATTTGAAAAATGTTCGCATTAATTTGAGTAAATACGCGCCTTTTCCGTTACATTTTCGGCTTTGCCCTTTCTTGTTAGTTAAGAGGTCAGTGCTAAGGGAAAAACTCGGATGGTTTTTTATGTTTCCTTTCAATGTTACACGTGCATGTTGCGAAAACTGTCGGAAAGTGAATAACAACAGGAACTCGCAGCTAAAAGCGGCGGGAACTTCATCTTATCCTGCCCTTGTATGCCCTCGAGCGTGTTCAGTGTTACCTATTCAGAGACTCAATAGGTACTAGATGGGAACAGCAGGTATGTGTGTGTTAAAGGTGTTAACACCCACCGTGAAAAATAAGCAGTAAAGTAAAATCGGAAGGGATTCTTTTGTTCCGTTTAACACAAGGAAGTTTTTCATTCCTCACTCGTTCCGGAAAAACTGTGATTGAGTTTTCACACGGTCCCTAACGATGAACTTCAAATAACCGAGAAATGATTGTCTATACACTCCTGGGGCGCACACCTTATGAATAAATATTAATTTTATTACATTTATCAAAAGAAGCTTTAGATAAAACTCCTTAATTGAATAGCTTTGTTTGTCACGCAGTCTTTGATTGTCAAGCATGATTTGTAACTAGTGGAGAATGCCAGAAATTAATTGACAGAGATCTGAGGGCTACAGTTTATTGATTTCTGCCGTGTTTTTCAGCGTTTTAGAAATAACAGCCAATTGACTGACAGTCTCGCGTTACCAAATGACAGAAATTAAGTGTCTTTTCGAATCACGACATTGTATCTGTCATTTAAGCATGAGAAACTATCCGCAGTCAAAAATATTTTACCCTGCAGAATGCGAGTCGACCTTGAACTTGCCCAATCGTCACCGTTTAGACTGAGGCTGTGTTTCGCTTGGGTTCTGCCCTTTGACATGCATAAGTTTCTTCTCTGCCCAGCTTCCACTGATACACTACTTACAATCGTTATTTACGATTATCGCTTGTCGTAATTATGTTGAACATATCAATAGCTCATGGTGCTTAGTTTCTGTTCAATTCATTTGGGTATTCTTAGAATAGTTTCAGTGTCTTTAGGAGTATTTATTTTAGGACCGTCACGTGTGAGCGACTTTCAGTCATTTAATACTTCGTAGAATCTTCAAATTTCATGGCTATTGAACTTAAGAGATTATAGAACACACCTCAGCCATGTGCGTTCAGGGACTGATGCTCGCCGCTTTTTCTATTTCCTCTTTCAAAGAGGATATTTTTTAATGCTACTCCCTTAGGCAGTTTTATACGAAAAGCACCATATATAAATTACCTCCATATGATTACAAGATTTCGTAATATTTTCATTTCTGCACTGGTTGTGGTTGTATTCACCGGGACTCCCCCGCCCAATACGTAAGCGTGACGTATCAATGACGTCAATTGCTCTACTTCCTTCTAAATTAGGATTTTAAAAACCTTCGCTCCGCGCTATTTTGGCGCTCAGTTTATCAGTCTTCGGTGCCAACTCGCCATCATGTCAACTTCAAACGAGCCTCCTGTTAAAGTACAAGTTCTGTACCTTGTGAGAAGAAAAAAGGTAAGCCGTTTACTGACGATGTTTCACTTGCATTTTGCGCTTCTTTGGCTCTCGAAATTGGTATCACTAGCAACCCGTCCCTTCTCACACAACTCTTATCTGGAGAAGTTTACGGTGAACGTAAACTGAATGATGTATAGAAAGATGCATTTAACCCAAGGTTTTAATCTCAAGAAGATCAACGAGCTTTCATCTGACTACCGTTAATTATCGTTGGTCAGCCGCGTTTGCCGATTGTTTATCTTTGTACTAATTCTAGACGACGTTTGCTTTTTCTCGTTATGAACAGTGGGAAACAAAAGACGTTAGCGTGAGTGGATTCGACGGAAAATGTAAGTGTTCCCTTCTTCCTTATATTTATCTCCATATGGAGTACATATGCTTCATGGACACGGTTTCAATTCAACGCCACAACCAAATTAGTACGCCTTGGTTCGATGAGTGGTAATTGTTTTTGGGATCGCCCACTCTCTTATCAACGGCAATGACAACAAGTTATTTATAAACATCTCACAGTTGGAAATAAGAGCGAAAGAAATTTTTGACCACAAGTTGCCTTTTGAAATCGGCGATTCGCGTTTAGATTAAGTACGATCTTTGAAGTGCGAAGCATTTCATTTTGATTTTGTCAATCAAGTTAATTCTAGCGATCGAAATGACACCTGCAAGAACTTGCTCAATGGTTTTGCGATTGAGAAACTATACACAGTTCAGAAAGTGGTGGGATTGCTTGTTATGATGTTGTCTGTGCCCCACTCACCCCCGGCCCACAGACTGTTTCACCTGGCTGTTTGTAGCTTCTTTTCTCACAAGTAACCAAGTAAAATGAACAGAAAGTCAGACAAAGAGTACCTTAGAAGTGAAGATGGTTCATTTTGAGCCTCATTTTAAGATGGAATTTCTTGCAAGAGGCAGAATGATATACCCATGAGATAAATCTTAAGTTTCCAAAGTGGTGCTAAATGTCATGATCCTCTAACTATTTTGAACTACCTTAAAGCTTCATGAGGTAAGTGACATAAATAACCAAAATGCTGCAACACGCATGGCATTAAGATACTGTAACAGGTCTTGATCTGCTACAAACTGCTCTGTGTGCTTCACTTCCTAGTCAAGTTACTGTAAGATATTTCATTACTGTGATGAAAGCACAAATTGATAGAAATTTGACTTGTCATGGATTCAAAATTCTGAATGCCATAATCTGTCACCCACTAAAAAATATTCCATTTTTAGTCATAGTCTTAAGTCATAGTCAAAACTCCTTCTTCATTTTTTGATCATTGCATTCAGACTTTATTTGGTTCCAACAAAATTCATCTGTAGTTTGTATTGATACTTATAATTTGTTCAACAATCAAGAGCCACTCTTTTGAATGATAATATCCCTATTCCCTTAGTCTTAATGTTTGTTTTAGCAATGATACTTCAAGAGAGGATATGATGCCAATCATTGTTGGCGATTAAAGGATTAAGATTATGCCTAGATAGCAGGGAGGAAAATTTGAGGAAATAGTTGTGATCAGGAGGGTATTGATCTGATCTAATTCCAAATTCTCTGAACTTACCTACAAAGAAGTGTATAGAAACTTTCACAGAGAGTGTCCACCATGATCTTAGGAATGAGGAGGACAGAAAGAAGCCCCTACAGGGGCTTATTTGAATTGCTATGGTGTTACAGAAATCAATAACAGCCACATTTGTTTTTTAATCTTGCTTAGGATTAGTGTGATTAACAATAATTTGAATATTTAACATGCCTTTTGCTCATCAGGTCAAATAAAAGTTGAATCAACAGCAAGGAAAATCTTGCGACAGAAAACGATGGAAATTGAAGTGTCAGGGAACAACTTCTGTGTGGTAGAGATGGGTACAGCAGGTTGTCATAGCAATGTGATTGGACTTTTATGTATGAAACGGGACTCCAAAATACAAGGGCATTTCTTTAAGTCCCAACACAAGGAAATACTCAACAACTTGATGACCATACTCAGAGAGTGCTGTAGAGGTGAGAGAAGTGTTTTGTTCATGATTTAAGTTGCCAATTGCTATTGAAAGAATTAACAACATTGATGTGAGACATCACTTGCTTGAAACACTTTCAGCAGCTATTTATTGTGACCAGTTTTGAGAGATAATTTTTCTTTTTGCCATTTTCAAAAGTAATAATTTTCCTAAATGTTGATTGATTTTAACTCAAATAATAAAACAAGTGGGAAGATATCTGACATGGCCTATGAATAAGAAAACAAAAATGGTGAGAAACTTTTTTTACATCCATATCTCATTTTGAATTTAAATTTCTGCAATTTATTGAGTATCATTATTTGTGCAAACAAAGAGCCTTGGATAATCCTGACATATTTACTTATAATCTAGATAGAATTTGTGGATCACCAGAGCCAATAACTGACATTTTTAGAGTCAGGCAAGGATAGTATTGCTTTAGCATATTCAGTCACTTCCCACCTTAACTAAGGAGACAGTTAAACAATCAAACACCTGTTGTGATAAGGTTATTATTCAAACTTGTGCCTAGTTGAATACTTAATGGTGGTACTTGATAGTTGCACCTGTCTTGTGAGACTTTGTCATTAATTTGTTTGTGTGTTAATTTGTAGTTGATTCATTTGATGTGAACTTGGATGAAGACCTGAACTGTTTCCCTTCTCAGTCAACCAAAGCCCAACTTCATGTCTTCCATGACAAGATCTGTTTGTCATCAAACTCTGGTTATGATTTCAAAATCTTGTGTGAATATCCATTGAATTCCCTTTCAAACTGGCAACAAGACCCAACAAACGTGACACTGACCATAGTGCACAAAGGCAAAGAAGAAAAGCTGCTTTTAAAGACTGACAAAGGAAGGGGTATTTGTGCAAAGTTATCCTCATCTGTTCAAGAAGGATATCAAGGAGTACAACAATGTGACGGCAATTCCAATATTATCACAATACCTTCAAGGATAAGCAAAAGTTGTGAAATTTTGGATCACCTGCATCGTCGTACCAGACCAAAAGCAAATTCAATGTTATCCTCAAAGAGAAAACCAAAACCAAAGTCCCAACTTACCCCTGAACTGAGCATGGACACCAAAGATTTTAAACAGAACTACCCTGATCCATGTTTTGCTGGCACTGGACCTTTTGAAAGTAATGTGACTGTAGAAAGCAAGGTGAAACTTACAGCTCTCGAGATTTGTGATGAAACAAATGGTCAGAACAGCTGTTCATCACCCAGTGATGTACACGACAGTGTGACTCTACAACCTTCTCCCCCTCCAATTCCACAAAGGCAAGCCAAACAAAATTCAGCAAAGGGTGGTGAATCTCTCCCAAGAGCATACACATTACCACCCAGCTTTCGGATTGTGTCCCAACTGGATGTTGGGGAAAGGAAGCACCTTAAAAGTGAGATATCATCTAAGGGAATAAAAACTGTTGAAATTAAGGAGCTCGTTCAACCAATACGTGTAGATCCTCTTTATAGAAATTTTGGAAACCATTGTGATTCATACACAGGCTTAAAGATAAATGTGGAAACAAATAAAACATCTGAATCATGTGGTGTGTGTTCACCTGAAGGAGAGGAACAGGATATTTTCAGCATGGCAGGAAGCAAGGGAGGCTCAGAACCTTGTGTGGAGGAGCCTACAGTTATGCAAAACAGGGCATCACCACAACCTTTCATGACATCAGATTCTGTTCCAAACTCCCATGCAGATAGGAAAATTCAGGATGAAGATAAAGAACAAAGTTCAGATAGCACCTGTCACTATGTGAACTTGCCTGAAGGGTCAAGACCAAGCTGTTATCTTTACATGAATCTTCCTAATTTGAAGACAGCACCCAAAGAGGCAGCTGTTTATGTTAATCATGTGTTTATGAGTCACAGTATGCAAGGGATTTATGAAAATGTCCAACAGTTTTACAATGAGAAGTTAGAAGAGTGTGGAGCTCCGCCTGTTCCTCCACCAGTGCTTAAACCTCGCCAGCCTCCTCCGAGATTACCAAAAAGGGCATGTGGAGGTGGGCAAAGAGTACAGCCAACGCCCCCCAGGAGTCCGCCACATATGGGGGCTCCTCATTCGCCACCTCCACCCCGTCCACCCAAAAAACATGGGGGCGTTTCAAAGATGCTGGTATGTTTATGTATATTTATTCATCCATTTTGTTAAATATTTAGCCACTGTGGGCATAAGGTTCTCTGTTTCTCCATGAGGTGAGAGAATCTAGCTGTGGAAATTGGAAGGTGTGAAGAAGGAGTTAACATTTTTCTCACCTTACTGAGGAAAAATGCTTCTCATCTTTCTTAATTTTACTGGCAAGATGGGTTAAGTTAGATGGGGCAAGTTAGAATCTGTCTTCCTCCTTTCTGTGGTAGATATTTTGTTTCAGTGATGTAAAAAAACATTTTTGTTGGATTTAGGAAAGAGGCATTCAGCGGCAACAAGACATCCAAGTTACAATTGCAGTTTTTGCATCAAAAGCAGTAGCTGGTAGGGAGTGGTTTCTGCGCATTGTTGTGATGCAACATGACCCTGATGATTCCACATTCAAGGTAAATTATGATACCTGCTACAAATGATGTGTCAAAGTTCCACCTGGCTTTTCTCAATTCTGAGTTTTAGGTTTCCTTGCAATTTTTGCTAATACCAGAGGGGATCATCTTTAAGATGTTGATTTTTCTTACACAACCTTCCATAGCACCATTTTCTAGACCTAGAAATGCATCAGAAGTCATGAAAAATGAATAAATGTTATATGTTTGAAATTCTAAAGAAAAAATATCCTAGTTACCACATCATTCTGATTTTTCATAATCAACTCCCCAATTTATGGTCTTGGGAAACATTCAAAAGGTCCAAAGACACTGTGGTTGCTAAACATTCTAAATTCATGTCCAAAGATCTTTCCTCTCTAATGGCAATGCTTATTTAACATATATTTTCAATCTGCTTGTTCCTTAAAGATGGTGATGGATCGTGAACTTGCAAGTAACTACCGCCTCATGCAGACCCACCCATTCAGTATCTCCTCAGACATAGTCATATCACTGAAACACCAGTGCAAACAATTTAAACTTACCAGTGAAAATGCTCAAGTAAGTTTTATGATTATTACTAATGATTTACCACATATTTCCTGTTGCTGATTTTCATTCAGTTAAACCTAGTTTTAGCTAAGCATGTTTTGCTGGTGTGAAAATAAAATAACTATTAGTACTAGTCATCAAGTATTGGTTATGGAAAACTGAAAAAAAAATTTTTGGCGGAGTTACATGTGAGCTGCATTTCATTTAGGAAATAGTCCTAAAAGTCAGAACAGAATAATATTTTTATTATTTACAATATTTACTTACATTTACTTTAAATTCCTACTTACAGGAGGTTGGCTATAATATCATTAAGGACCTTTTGCATGGTTTTTGGTTTGTGATCGAGTTTCACCTCGAACACTTGAGCAGTGATGGGGAACACTTTGTGGGAAATGTCTGCGTAGAACCCAAAGATCTTCTTCCTGGTGAAAAGTGTCCTGTAAACAAAAGGGTTAATCTTGGAATTAATGAAGACTTTGAATTGAAGGTTCATCCGGTAAGTTATGATTGTATTTGTTCATTGGCACTTGCTTTTGAAATGTTTGGAAACCCACTGTTCTAGCTAATTTTTGCTTGTTATATTTATGTAAGCCTGCAGAGTACCTACATCTACTAGTCACTTGTAAAAAAATTGTGGTTTTGTGCTCCATTGTATAGTAATTGCTACCTTTAAGTTTTAGCCTTTTAACTCCTTACACGTTACCATTAGATACTCTCTACGCTGATTCTTACATTTCCTGTGGTAATGGCAAGGAGAATTTGTTTGACAATCAGGAGCCTCTTTAATTGGTGGTCTTTTCCATTATTCTAATGTGACCTTTACATTTGATTCAAGGGTAATTCTGCAAGGCAAAATTAGAAGCCATTCACTCCTAGGGGTGAAAAGGCTAAGCTTGCTAATTCTTAAGTTTCATAGGGGCAAGTTACATTTTTACCCCACGGTAAAGCATTATTGTGACAGTTCCACAGCAGGTTGTTTACTGAAAAGAGTAACAGATCATTTGTGCACAGAAACTGAAACCTTTTGAAGGCAAACAAGTTTTACAAAAGATGATCAAATATTTACCAAACATTTTGATTTTGAATTTCAGCAACGCGTTAATTGTAAACAACATGGAATTCTTCGGGGACAGGAAAACCAGACAAGCAAACATGTGATTTCTGATTATGCAAAACGGAAAAAAATGTGTGGATTGCTTGATATTTCCTCATACAAACAAAACTGGAGAGATGTTGCTGGAAAGTTGAGGTTTAGCTGGGAGGAAATAAAGGGCATCGAGGACAAAGCACATAGATGCCCCACCTTTTCACCAATGGAAGATGTTCTTACGACATGGGAACAGAGGGATCCTGAAAGCAGCTTGGAAAGACTTATCAGGGTATTAAGAGACATTGAACGATTTGATGTCATAAGTGATCTCGGTTTTCCAGTAGGCTCTGAAATTTTATGATCCATGCCACGCTGTTGCTGATTTGTGAAGAACGATGATGAGTGTTATGGGCTGGTGTACCTGAAATTTGAAACCAAGTTCACCCTTTGGTAATTAAAAGCAAAGTGAGGTCCAAGACAATTATATACTTTGTTTGTTTTTAAGTGAGAAAGAAATCACTGTTTCAATTTAATTTTATGACAGTGAAATTAACTGACTACTAAATTGAAATTGGTCTACTGCAGCCCAGTCCCAAGTAGTTCTCAAGTGTAAGGAAAGGTAGAAAAACGTAACTGAAATGACATTCTCATGCTTACATCACTGGTAAGTGCTGGGCTTAAGGACTGCTTTATTTATAGGGTATCATTAGTTTTAGTCGTATTTCTGGTGTGAAATTGAAATTAATTTTTCTAAAATGTCTCTTCATTTTTTTGATCAGTTTATGCTCCTTGATGAGTTTCCCATTTTGAATGGATTACAAAATTTTCATCTTGAAAAGTAATTTTACTTAAATTGTAATGTATCATTCAATTTTTTGGTAAAAAAAAAAAAAAAAGACAAAAAAAGGCCAGAATTCTTGGTTCTTAAAAATCAGTGCCAACATAAAACTCTTATCTCAGGGTCAGAGAAAATGGTTGAAAAACAGCCTGTTTACTGCGAACAAGTTTTAGCTCTTGGAGATGGAGGGGGCTGGGGTGGGGAGTTTTGAGACGACAGGTTTTACAGATACTTGGGTGTAGCTTTGGTATCTACCCTAATTTGGTTTTTTGGATCAGGAACTAACATGTCAAAAGGTAGAATAAACCTGCTAGGGTTTGTAATGGTCACAAAAATGCTTGTATTTGTTTACAGTTTTTATACATTTCTGTCTTTTTTTCCTAATTTTTTAAACAAATCTTCTTTGTACAAGGCATTTTCATAACTTTAATGGCAACTTGCTCTACCATTGCAGTAGGTTCCTTTAACATACAGTTTCAGTGTAATACTTTTTTGGTGTATATTTTGATGAGGTGATTGACAAAGGTAACCAACATGTAGGTTACAACATGTGCATGGCACCAAAACTAAATGTTTGTTTCTTCCTATGGGAGTTGTTATAAAGTAAAAGTTTCACTTTAAGTTTACTGAAATAAATGCATTTTTACAAAAATGTGCCTCCCCTTATAAATCTACCAAGTAAGTTCCCTAAAAACTTGTCTTTGGTTTTATACAAAACCAACAAAATCACCAAAGATGCTACGCAAGACAACCTGTGTTGTTTTATGAATAAAAATTAATTTTATTAGTATGTTTGATGGTTGTAAGTGATATCAACACTGAAGCTTTAAGTGCTCAAGTTTAGGGAAAGATTTTACATGGGTTTTGAATTTATGACTTTCTCTATCCACTGCACTAATAAATTTCTAGCAGGAACAGTTACACTGAAACAACCTTTTACCTTTAAACCCTTTTACATGTAATATTGACTAAGATCTAACTTCTCCTTTCACTGCTACTGCTGAATCACACCTTGAGGTCATGAGAATAAAGGAAATGATCATCAGCTTAAGTAAGACGCTCATGATTTTTAAACAAATTGTCCTTGTCAGTACCATAGGAAATGTATAGTCCTAGAGAATAGTTAGGAGAATATATATACAGATCATAGGGTAAGAGAGGTGAAGCAATTATTTCAGAAAGGAATTGTGACTATTTCCTTCTGGAATGAGAAAACCCATTTTTGAACATTTTTCCACAATCACAAGAAATTTTATTAACTATTAAATAAAGATTCTTTACATCTTAGCATAGTGTAACTACTTCAAGGCTTCGACTCTGACTAGCATGTGATTAAGCGCACTGTGACTCAGTAAGACACAGAGAATAATTAGATGTTCATTTTCAACCCCAAAAAAATATTCTTTGCTAAATTATCTTTCTTTGGACAAATAACAAAGAAGAGTGAAAGATTAAATTGACTCTCAGTCTTGCTAATTTTCTTTATTGACAAGGGACAAGTACAACAAGTACAACAGTGAAGTCACCAGTCAACAAACATTAACCATTTAACTCCCATGAGTGACCAAGACAGAATTTCTCCCTACAATATCAATACAATATCAACCAGATAAGTGATGAGAATAAAGAAAAATATCAATTTGGGGATAATTAGTTGATCTAATACTAAATTCTTTGAACTAACATAAGAATTGTATGGCTGGCAGTAAGGAGAATTAAAAATTGGATCTGGGAGTAAAAGGGTTAAATAACTCAGTCTGGAAACCCTCAGAAGAATGTCAGCACAGATGGAAAATGACTACTGGATTACAAATGGAAACCACAGTTTTGAGCTGCTGTAGGCATCATATAAGATGCTTAACCCTATAGTATTTTTTTACATTTAGCAACCTGCCTACTATATTTAAAGCAAATCTTGACTTTTCCTAGTATTTCCTTTGAATGCAATTCTCTTGGACTTTAAACATGTACACATCACTTTCAATTTACTTGGAGCTGCATGCTAGTGTAAGCTTCTGTTGAAAATCTCACATCCCTTGATACCAGCCTTCATGGTCACTTGTCTTTTCAAAGAAGAGGTGTCTATAAGGAAAGCATGATGGCCAGTATCCAAGTGAATAACTTACAAAGAGAGAAGCTTAACCATTTCTCAGAGATAATAAAACTGAGGAGAAGTAAGAACTTCAATAAGTAGTTCTTTGTGATGCTATATCCTCTCTGATAACCATATAGCTGCTTTACAACCTGTCTGTATGGCTGTGGATAATGCTTGGTACATCGGTGCCTGAAGAAAATTTAACAAGCATAAAACAGAAAAGCATAATTAACCTATGACATAAAAGATTGGTTTTCAATAGCTACCTTTAGTTTTACTCTCCTAAACTCTACGTATGGTAACAATTTTAAAATTCTAAGTAAGGCCAAGTAACACCAAATCCTGCTGCCTTTTTTATCACAGTACTGTGGCTTTGACACTAATTCCCCACATTGATTTTTTAAACAATATGGATACCGACAAAGAAACAAATAAACCCTGCAAACTCTGGTACACCATATATCAGCAGCTTACCTTTTCAGCATCATGTTCCTCCCCGATGTGGAGATGTTCTAACTCTTCATCACGAAACTTTTGTATTGTCTAAAATTCACAAAGGTTTATATAATGAAATAACTTTATTTAATTCAGTTTTCCAAAAATATTAATGAGATTCTCCAGGCTAGAAGCAAACCAGAAATATATACCATGTTTATTTTGGCAGCAACCACTTTCTTTTTCTAGATCATTAGTGTCATTGATATTGAGAAAAATTGTTTCGTGGTTCTGCTTTCTTAACATCTCACTACTGTTCAGAAAATTATTTAACTCAAGAGAATTGAACTAAAAAATTAGGTTTTTTTTGGCAGGGAAAGAAAACATTGCTACCTAGTAATAAATAGAAGTTCAGTAAACAAGGAATTCCAACTTACATCTAATAAATCTTTAGTTTCATCTGTCACCCCCTCTACTAGCAGCTCTCTCAGTTGACTGAAATTGAAGCAAACTATTTTTCAGAGATAAAATTACATGTGCCTATTCAATTTTTCATTTTAACCAGTTATAGTTATTTTATTGTTGAATGCTGTTATATGCACATTAGAGTATGTGTTGTGAATTTCAAGGCACTAATTAAATAAAACTTCAGAGGTCAGCCATTAAATTTTTCTTAAATGAAATTCAGTGTATTTCTTCAAGATATAGAAATGCAAAGCTTTTTTTAAGGTTGAATTTTACTCCAACAAAAACACATTTCAGGACAGTAATTACATCCCATCCACATAAGAGTCCTAGAGTGTGCAGACTACACAAGAATGAATTTTGGTTTACGACACCAAATTCTCTATGCACCCATAAACAACTCAGCCAAAAACAAAATCTGTGGCAGTTACAGGAAATGACTATTTATGACTAAATACTGGGAGTTAAACAGGTCTAGCAACCAAAACTAAAACCCAAATATTTTAAGAAGGGAGTAATTAGCTGCCATTAGTGACAGAATATAATGCAGCTCACTTGTCGTAATGTTCACTGATCACTTCTTCCACAGCTACAGTACAAGCCATGGCAGCTTCCTTCCCAAGTAGAGCAGTTCCTGCTCCTACATACAAAGTATAAAATTAACCAAGGATGAGCCAACGAAAATAAGAATCTGAAGGTGCTAGCTACCCATACTTAAGTTTATGAATCAGTTTTGCACCTCACAAAACAGTTAAGGTACAAGTCTCACAGGCAATTGAGTCTGGTTCAAATGAAGCACAATTTTTTCTGCCTTGAGCAGCAATTTGTTTTGAAAACCTCTCCACCTCCCTGCCAATATTAGTTAGAAGAGACCACTTCTTTTTCCCTTTGTAGGAAAATTATCTGAGCCAGCATGAAACACACAGATTTAGTTTAACATTAGGCCTGAATATTCAGCCTGAATAACCACTTACATTTTGGCAAAAAAATAAACCCAACTTTCGCATATAAATAGTTCCTTCCTTTTGGAGAGAAACAGGGCTCAAATTAAGAGAACAAAGAGAATGAAGCTGATAATTGTACTTAAAAAGAGAAAACACATAATTGATATTATTACTCTTTATATATTTAAATAATCATGAAAGGTTTGTGACTAATTTGTAGGTTTCTGGACAGTTAAATATTTCTAACACTTACATCAACTATACCTAAAACATATCCTGCTATATTCCACAGAGGTATCAGAGCTGTGGGCCTGACTCTTCTCTCAGCCACAATCTGCTCAAACTTTTTAAGGTGTTCCTTTTCCTGATCCCACATATGCTACCAATTTTTTAAAAGAATAATTAAAGTTATTATTTTTCAACATACTGGTCAGTATGTGTACTAAGACTAATTGTGTATCAGTTGATATGTTGCAATCAGCAACTATTATTACCTTACTACAAACAAAATAACATTAGATAAAAACAAATGCTGCCACTTGTTTATGCACACAAAACGATTGTATTATAATTACATAATCTACTGCATTCTACATATTTTTTTTGAAGGGGATTTTACCCAGTGTGATCCATTAACAGAGGAATCCATGCCCTTGTTGGCATGTACATTCCACTCTATAGATAGGCCAATATTTTCCTACGTTGTGTCAAAAAAACTCAATTTCTGTATCGAGGATGTCTCGTGGAATATCATCATAGGCTTAAAAGACAACCTGGCCTAAATAAGGATCACACAGAAATGTCAAAACGTGGTAGTTGGACGGATGGTCTGTACAGTAGCCCTTTGATAAGTGGGGAGGGATTTTCCGTAGGAGAGATGACCGAAAGCCGTCTAGACATACAAATCCCATACGGCTTAGGGTAAAATTTCCGCACAGCCCCATACTATTGTAAAACAAATCTGTTTTCCCAATGGCAATGTATTGTTTTTGTCATTGTTTTCTCTGTCTAAGAACTGAATGCACAATGTAGTATGGGGCTGTGCGGAAATTTTACCCGGCTTTGAAATAACACTTATTTTGAAGAACCTGTTTCAAAACTTTTGTATTAAAAATAAGTAAACAAAGGTGCAAAAGTTTCCGATCATACCTGCCCCGTAAGCTTTTGAGAACATCGACAGAAAATCAGAAAAATTAAGCCCAAGAAGTCTGAGATCTACCTGGATGGTTGGTCCTACGCTAGTTTTTCCGAGAACTGCCATCTGCCCAGCATATATTCGATCAGCTCCCAGTTCTCCTGCATGGTCTACGCGAATTATTCTGTCAATATGCGATCTTGGTCTTGTTACACGCGTTCTTGTGGCCTGAGAGCAAAGACATCTTCTGGAAACTCTCAGCACCGGTGCCGCCATCTTCAATCTCGCTCGAAGCGCGGAGATTGGTAACCAAGGTTGGACCTAGTCAATCACTGTTGCCTAAGTCACGAAGGAAGCATGTGATGCGTTCTAACAGTTATTTGAGTATTTATCCTGGGGCGATTTTGGCTGTACTTGCACTTATTGGTTTTGCTTAGCAGATCATTGGAAGTTCGTCGGTGTCGATTGGGAAGCGTGTAGAAGATGCAGCTTATTACGACAGTTGTGTTCGCTATTAGCTTGCTAAGTGTCCCAGGCGAGACTCGACCTTGGGTCCACAGCTCGTTGCAAGAAAATCCATTATCTTCCGACATAAAAACAGATCGGCCCATCATAGGTGAGTCATACATATGATCGTGTTGTGAGATTTAATTTTTCTTTAAGAGGAGATCCGAGGTAACCAAAGCCCCGAAAATCACGCAGTTGCCTTCAGTGTTATTGTTTTACCGTAAGTTTGCAACGAGGGATCTAATTATATCTAACGAAAATACAATTACTTTGGTGTTTATCCTTCTCAGTAGGAGAAAGTCAAAGAGCTGTTTTGAATTTTTTTCAAAGTGGTCTTTGAAAAAATTAACAAGCTAGAGAAGTGATTTTACTTCATTCTTTTTCCTGCTGAGGCTAATTGATATGTCACTTGAAATTATTAAATATTTTTCTGCATATGACATCAGAATCCAGTCTTGCATTTATTTTTATTGTGTTTTGTTTTACTGTTGAAAGGAATTCTGGCCCAAAACACAGATGGCTATGTCCAGACTTTTGGGCCAACATACATTGTTGCCTCTTACATCAAGTACATAGAGTCTGCTGGAGGAAGAGTTGTACCAATTCGGTATCCTTTAACACAAGTGTAATATTCTGCAATTTATTTTTAGCTCGCAAAGTGATTGGTTAGATTGAATATGCACTTTTTGGATTAAAATTGACAGCTGTAGACCAAGTTCAGTCTATTGTGAAGTGTAAAACCTTAGCAGAGAGTAGGTAGGTAGGTGAGAAGGTACTTTATTTCTTCCACATTACACTCACGAGTTTAAGACTGGTTTAAATGTGAACATGCTATAGGATAGGCCTGAAAAGGGCTGTTGTCGGTTGGAAACAGCGGATATTTCAGCACATCAAAATGAGGTCATTCTGAGAGTCAAAGGGTATTGTTTTTAAAGATTTTAGATATATGAAAATTCACATATTTGCACTGCGGTGGAAAGATGAAATTAAGGGATCCTTGCAGCTAAGAACACTCCTGAAACGAGTAGTCGTAAATAGGACCTGAAAAAAATTCAGGCCTGTTTGGGATTTGAACCCATGACCTCTGCGATACCGGTGCAGCGCTTTACTGTATTGTTTTTGTCGGTTAATTGTCTTATTGGTAGTCTGGTCTGTGAAATAGTTAATTAATAAGTAATGGTTTTCAATTGTATTTGATCAGTTTCCTTTTGGTTATTAATAAGCAGAGCTTGGTTTTTGAATGTCTTTTCCAGCCATCTTTTTCCCTCCACTTTCTCCTTATTTTACACATGTTGTAGAATTTTGCATATTTGTCATACCACAATGCATAATTCATTCTTGATTAATTGAGGGGAAATTAATATGGTTTTATGAACAATCCCAAGATCAAAATATCCTTGGTAATCATGAAATTTGTGTTAATTTCATTTGAATTATTCAGCTTCTGAGAAGTCGTGATTGTAAAATGGGACATGTCATGGAGTATTAGAGGCTGTTAAATTATCAATAAGTGTCATTATAATTTATATTGTGAGAAGGCTGTTTTTTATTAACTAATGGCAGAAACAACTTGACTGAGGATCAGTTAGAAGATTTGTTTAAGTCAATCAATGGGTGAGATGACTAAAAGAAGTCTTAATTTTAACATAGTGTGCACTCATCTGGTAGCCACAAATTGTTGAACAATTTTAAATTAATTGAGATTGTTGGATGAAAGCAGTGTGAAGTTAACCCATGAACTGGAAGACATTTTTGGAACAATCTCATATTTTTGAAAACATATTGTGCCACATCCGAGCAACTATTGCATGAAATAAATTTACCTGAGGATGTAAATTTAAGATATCCATACTTATGTGACAATAAAAAACGCTTGGCTAGGTTAGGCACATCTTGTGGCTCAAAGCCTGGTTTGATCTAAAATTCTCCCATCAATTTCAGTTTGTTTCAGATCATGATAATTATCAATACAAGACAAAGAAAAATTAAAACCAAAGTAGTTTTAAAAATTTTAAATCAAACGAATATGTGAACAACAGCAAATTTGATAAATATTTATGACTAATTTTCTCTTAATCCTTTAATACCCATAAGTGGCCAAGACAGAATTTTGTGTTACAATATCAATACAATGTCAACCAGATAAGTGATGAGAATAAAGAAAATTATCAATTAGGGGATAATTAGTTGATCCAATACTAAATTCTCTGAACTAACATTATAAGAATTATATGGTTGACAGTAAGAAGAATTACAAATTTGATCTGGGAGTTAAAGGGTTAATGTGTTTTCTTTTTGGATATAGCGTCTTATTTCCAGGTGGTGGAGCAGATATATATGACTCGCCATACTCAAGAACAGGCAATATAATCTTTAATCTGGCAAAGAAGGCCAATGATGCTGGAGATGTCTTTCCACTCTGGGGAACTTGCTTGGGATTTCAGTTTCTCAGTGTTCAAGGAGCCGGTGGAAGAAAGATTACATCAGATGTGGATGGTCAAGATTTTAGTGTTCCTTTGAATCTCAGTGAAGGTTAGAATTTAAACAACATTTTATTATTATTATTATTATCATTATTATTATTATTATTATTATTATTTTAGCAGGACTTTTAGGACGCTAGATTTTTATTTAGAGAAAAGATATAGAATATTGCATTTTATTTATTACTACTATTTAATGTTTTTATCGTTGTTGGTTCATGTTGAAACCATGGCAGATTTTAAAGAGGAATTAGTGAAAAGATGTTAAATATTGGTAGTGATTGCTAATAGTAATAGTAATAATAATTAGTAGAGAAACATTTTTGTGGATTATAGTTCAAGAGATATTGAGACATTATGATTTTTTCTTTTCTTTCTAACAGATGTTAAGGTACAAATTTAATTCTTTTTAAGTGAAGCACTGTACATAGGTCTTTTTTATGAGTATTGAATAAAGATTTTGTTATGATTTAAAAAAAAAAAAATTATTATTATTATTATTATTATTATTACAAGAAATTCAAGTGGTGTTTTCAGTATTAGATCTTGAGTCCTTTCCTCTCTTATATTTCTAGGTTACAAATCTAGTCGCCTTTTAGGATCTGCACCTGAAAACATTATAACTTACCTGAAAACAGACAATGTTACTTATAACCATCACAGGGAGTGTATATCTACAGAGGCAAGTATATATTTTAGGTTGGATTGTTCGTAGATTAGAGGGCTAATCACATACAAAGGCTACATAAGGGTGATTAAAACACCTATGGTTACCATGTATCCCTCTTGCTCTAAAACTGGTAAATTTTTTACCATTTGGGTTTGGTTTGGGTCTTGATTTTGTTTTTTTTTTTTTAATTTGAAATTTTTCTTTAATGAGTAACTAGTTTGACTCTGAAAAAAAAAAAAAAAACAGGGAGAAATCAGTTGCTTTGGTCTAAAACAGGATAAGGGTTCCTGGAAGCATGCTAAGTATTTTCAACACTGATTTTCTCCTTACAAATTTGAATAAATTGTTGATTAAATAAGTGAAAAATTAAATTATTTTATGAAAATCATCAATTACTCATTCTCATACTATTACATTGGCAATATATTTTTAGTCTGGCTTTATGTAAAGGGGTTAATAGCACATCCAAGATGATTTTGGATTATGCATGATGTTTCCCATTCAAGCTCTCTGCTACACTTGGTTTCTTACCTTACCAAGGTCAGCTCTGAATGGTAACCAACTGTGTGCCCCCTTACTTGCAATATTTCTGTCACCTTATCTTTTCAACCTCTTTATGTTATTCTTTCCCTGTCTGCTTTTTTGTACTTGACCTGAAAAGCCCACCTGAAATATCAGTCTACTGCCTGATATTATCATGATTATGTGTGACAGTAGGACAAAGAGTTTTCTTTTGAAAGATAGTGACGTCACAATATTATCATTTTAGACATATTCACAAGATGAGCAGTTAAAGAAGTTCTACAATTGTCTATCAACCAACAGAGGCAAGAAAGGAAAGGAGTTTGTATCAACAATTGAAGGTAGGGCTTTCCCGACAGGTTAACAGTATCCATTTATACTCCTGCATGGAGAGAGGCACTGTGTTAGACAATTGTCTTGCTCAAAATACAGAACACAATGACTGGCTAGGCCTCCAAACACGGATGTCTCTAGCATGGTCTAGCATGCTTACTGTGAGGCTGTAGATGCTCCCATGCTAAAAATTAAACCATCCCATTTCTGTGGCCACTCAATAAAAGTTTGACTGTACATCCTCCATGTATGGATATTTTCATGGGCTACCATATTAAAGGTCTCTTATCAGTATTTCTCATCTTCCAAAGCATATGATTATCCATTTTATGGTACACAATGGCATCCTGAAAAGAACTCTTTTGAATGGACCCTTCATGAGGCCATAAATCATTCTGAAGAAGCAGTAGCAGTTACACAGTATGTGGCAGATTTTTTTGTCAACCAAGGTAAGTGCCCTACTCACACAATATGATTGGCATTATTCATTCCCCATTTCTATGTATAATTACTTCTTCCTTGCATCACCTAACCCCACATTTATGCAGTCTTGGACAACAGAGTGAATCATTCCTTTTGAGTTCCCCTTAAAAGGCCAAATTTTCAGCAAGAAAGGTGTGTGAGATTTGCCATGTGTCTGGGGTCTGGGACAACAAAAAAGTAATTGACTCTCTTGTGTGGATTCAAGCCTCAGCTAATAAGATTTCTTCCTAAAGAGAAATTACTGTATGTATAATCCTCCCTATTTTGCCTCTTGAGAAAAGACAACCTTGGAGGCAGGGTTGTCTCAACTACCTGACACCACATAAAACCAGTTGGAAATATTCCAAGGCTCTCTGTACCCAAAGGGTGATAGACATTTGGCTTAGATATTAAATCATGATTCCGTTCTCAGCTCGTCTAAGTGGACACAGATTTCCAAGCAAGGAGGAAGAAGATGCTGCGTTGATTTACCACGACAATCCAATCTACTGTAAACCGGAATTAACACACTTTGAGCAGTGCTACATTTTCTAGAGGCGCCTAATGGCTTGTGGCTTGTGCATCATCAAACCAAGGAGGTTTTGAATGTGTGTCCAACACGAGCTAAAGTAATCACTGTGGAATCATTTTAGTGTTGGTTTCTTTAATTAATCAGATGCAAGACCATAAAAACTAGTAAATCTTGAATGGGTCATATATGTTAAAGGGCGCCTTTCGATCGAGTGGTGATGCACTAAACTATAAGTAATTGCATGGGCCAATAATAAAGAAGAGAAATATGATAGAAGCCAGCGATAATTCAAAGCGACTACATAAAATGTATGTAAGGCACAAGAAAAAGTGACAGAGTCGAGTTGGTTTATATTTACTTTAAATTTGCTTTTGATTGAGAGGGTGTACCGAGATTTGTCTATACGCTAAAAATGTTTATTTTATAATATGTTCATTGTTTCTATGGTCACCGTGGTAGGACCATTTGGAATTTAATTCGGCCAGTAATTATTAAGTGATCACAGAAAATTTGATAACTGCGAAAAAAGGGTCCGGTTTGTTTATTCCGAGTTTGATAACTCACCGAATTGGACGGCACAAAGTCCTGTTTTTATCTCATTAAAACTATGACAACAAATAGAAGGGAAATACTTGTTGGTTAAACTTATTCATTAAAAAATAATTTCCAGAATTTGTCCTATTTTCCATGTTTAAAATGAAGTTTATGATGCATAGACTGTCTCGTTGTTAGTTTGATGCGCACACTGTGCTATTTCTCTTGATACACCTTCAATATCCAATAAAATTCGAGAATTTTTGTTAGTTTTGATTACCATGAAGGTAAACCATTGTGGCGAGCTCCGGCTACAAGTAAGAAATGACATTTTCTTTTAAGTGGACACTAATGAGGCTTTAATTGGGAAGATCGCTTTTCAATTGAGTGTCATAGAACTAGACCCCAGGTGATTGCATAGTTTTGATTATGGGTAGGGGTTGGGTTTTATAAAGTTATATAACGTGACATACTATGGCTGAGTTAGGTTAAACAGAGTAACTTACAAAGTGCCATACCAAAATTGTGGTGAAATCATGTGCATTTACCGGCGAAATAGAATAATATTTTGTACGCTGTTGGGCGTGTTTTATATGAAGAGAATCGGAAGCTTAAGCCATTGACGCGGATCGCAACCCTTTAGCTGGGTTGCGGTTGAATGTAATTTGTATGTTGTTTGCGAATAAATATGAATAATTTTCTTTCCTTTTTATTGTGAAAGGCGGAAAATATCACGAGGGAGTATTACACCAATTTTATGGATTCTAAAATTTACGCGTAAAACCCCTTCGAATTGACGACGAGCATGTGCCACCTTACGTGATTACGATATATGATGTGTTGTTTCGACTAATAATCACGTGTCCCTCAGCCCAAGAGCAGGTTCTGCGTCACAAGCGTTAGGTCGCGAAGCCTGCGGGAGGTCCTCGAGCTGTCTGGCTCTCACTTCTCGAGCCAGACCCCCCAGCGGGAGGGCGCGATTTTTCTCGTGGACTTCGCTAGAAGCTCGCGTGATGTTGGTGCAGCAGCGTGTATGCTCACATGAAAAATTAGGAACCTATTTTGTAAAAACTGCCCTGAAATATTAAGCCTGACTTTAAAACTTTTGCCTCCATCATGCGCAATTTCCATGATTGTAATTTTGGTCAGCCTCGAAAGAGGTGGAACTTACAATCGATTTTTTTACACCTCCACTTGCTTGTAAATTACAGGGATGAATCCATCAGAGTCAGAAAAATGGAGCTCGATGGAGCCCTACGTTTTGAACTGATTTACTCTGTAGAGTGGCCTCAATCACCAGTCACTAGGTCCACAATCTACGCGCTTTACTATGAATCTGAATTCGCAATAGGGGTTTTCGCTTTCCTTTCCCTTTTTTTGCTTTCGCATTACACACAACATAAAAGTTCGTCTGTTTTGATAACGAAACATCGAAAATGCCTCTGATTAATGCGGTGGTGCTTGTTTTGAGTACTTGTATGCTGAATGTTGTAATTGATACTCGGCCTCAGTTTCTGACTTATCCAAGACACTCTTTGTACTTATATACACTCCAAGAGAAGACACTCTCTCCTAAAGAGAAAACAGATCGGCCCATTATAGATAAGTCAAGATTTTATTATTTTAATTTTTCTCAATTCTAAATTGTCTATCACTCAAGAATGTTGCAAATTGATTAAAATTACAAAAATGTAACTAGACCCAGATGAAAAAACACTTCTGTTGATAAGCAAGCGGTTTTAACAGGTTTATTTACTTCAATCAACAAAAGCTTTACATCTCTCGTTTGAAAAGTGTTCTGACAAACATGGAGGTATCTTTCGTGGTCTCCGCAAAATAATTTTCTTCTATCACGTTTAACGCTTCCTTGGAAAGATTGACAAAACGCCAGGCAGCCATTTCGAAATTTAGCGTTCCTGCTTAATCACCTCGCGCGAGGAAAAACGTGTCACTATTTGGTTCCATTCTTTCCTGTGGAAAAAAGACACCATCACTTAGTTCAAACTATACACTAGTGAATTGTGCTTTGGAGCCACTAATAGCAAATGTATTAAACCGAAATATATTCTCTGTCTGTTGAGACAGTTTTGCAGCGTTCAGTGCCCAGATGAACACATGTCGTGGTTTTCTCATGCTGGATGTTAGTTTAAAAGTACCTGCTCGCTGTTGTGTAGTTGGACTGATTTCAACACGTTCCTTCAAATAGAACCAAGTGTGTGGTTTCAAATAATTCTGCAAAAACATCTGTTCACCTCTTGCATTAAACATCACCTTTGGTACCCATAAGACAAACCTGGTGACAAGGTATCTCCCAGGAACTCCACCAGCTACGAAAAGGTATTTATCCATATGACAATGTATGGAGTTTTGAGAAGTTTAACGAAACAAAATTACCAGATGAAGATGACTTTTAAAGAACGTTAAATGATGAGCATATATCTGATGAGCGATATGAACATGTAAAAAAGGTATGGAAGATGTCTAATATCAAATCAATCGGAGAATATCATGATCTATATCTTGAATCAGATGTTCTTCGATTATCGGAAGTGTTTGAAAACTTTAGAAACAAATGTTTGCAAAATTACAAGCCAGATCCATGCCATTACTTGACACCTCCTGGACTGTCATGGAATGCTGTGTTGAAGATGACCGACATCAAACTGGAATTAATGACAGAAATTGATATGTTTTTATTTATTGAAAAAGGTATATGGGGTGGAATCAGTTATATTACTAACAGATATGGAAAACTAATAATAAACATATGAAAACCATAACAAAGATGAACCATCAAAGTATATTATGTATGTAGATGCCAATAACTTGTACGGATATGCCATGAAAGGTGGTCAAAGAAGAGCCACAGGTTCAATCTGGTCTGTGAAGGTCTTAAATATCGAAAAATCACTTGTGAATAAAGGTGAGCCTATTCTCTACTATCTTAAAGATGGACTAAGGTGTGGTTTCGTCAGAGAAGAGCTTGAGATTGTTCCTCCTCGAAATGAGTTACCTCCTAAAGGAATTCGCTGATTTGAGAAAAAACTATTAAAAATGCATCAAGACCCCCGTCGTTCAAGAGAATAATATTCACATTCTCTTCAGAACTCGCGAGTGAGACATTGTTAACCTGTGTAAAAAATTCAAGTTGCCTTGAAATCAAGGTTGTTTTGAAAATGGGTCAGAAGTGTTTTTTTTTAAATCAAGGTTGAAATCAACCTTGATTTCGAGATTAAAAAATTCATGAGTTGCCTTGAAATCAAGGTTGTTTAAAAATGCACCATGACCCGCTTTGTATATCTACTGGCATTAATAATTGTGTTTTTGTTTATTTCGCCATTTTAATCGGTAATGTAACCTCTATACTATTCTACAGACCTTGATCCTTGCCCACTCCTCCCCAATGGTCTTGATCCTTGCCCACTCCTCCCCAGTCTGCAAGTTTTGTGGTGGTACATTGTCCATCTACATTTACACAATCCTTGTCAATAACCTGATAATTCTCAAGGCAAACCTCATATCCAGATGAGCTGATTATGGTCTGGGAATTTCAACAGGTCTTTGTGTATACATATATATTTTTTTGCAAACTGCTGAGCAGTTTTTTTCTTTTTCTTTTATCCTGACTTCTGACGAAAGCACAAAGTTCTCGTAAAATAATTGTTGTTGAGTCAGTGATTTAACATTTTTTTTTGCTACAATGTGTCTCATTCTTTCAGAGCAATCCTTGCCAAAACACAGAACGCAACATGAAGACTTTCGGGCGAACTTACTTTAGCGCCGGTTACATCAAGTACATAGAATCTGCAGGATTCCTAATAGTCTCCAAACAACTGGTTGCGCTAAAAAACCGAACCAGTATTACACATCACAATCGGCCGAAACAGCTCGCTTGTTCAACTCCCTGCTCTAAGTAATGAAATAAATAGAGCTGTCAGTCGATAATGGGTTTCCAAGAATTTACTAGAAAATGTACTCAATTAATAGAACTATAGCCACTAATTTTGTCGATATACGCGCCACTCACCTTTTAAAATTTTTTGGCAGCTTCTGACGCAAATAAAGAGCAGACGTTTTTCACTTAATAACGAATATGTAATGTATGTCAAGAACTACAGCTGCTTGAACCATTTTGTCTATCATTTTTAGATTTTATTCGTTTATGTCGTTCATGTAATTCATTGACTTCTGAAATATGTATTAAGTAGAAATGATAAATATAGCCAAGATTGAAGAATATTATTTGTTTAATACAGAAAAATACTTGATATATGAAGTACAAAAGGAAAAAAGGACAAAATGTTGACAAGTAACGTTGAGATTTAATTGCCACATGAAATTCCCAATTTTTCGAGAAATATTCAGCTATTTTCAGATTTGTTATTTGCGTAATACAGAGTGACCACTCTTTAGTGCCCAAATTGTGTTAATTTTTATGCTAATGCTTCACTTTGTTACGTTATTATTTTTATTTCAGTTTTGGTAATAATATTTTTTAATATCTTACCTGACTTCTCCGCGAACATTTTCTTTCTACTCTATCACGTTTGCAAACAATTTATTTTGTCTTTTCAGACTCTGCAAACAATTTTTGTAAATATTTCTCATACCCCCTCCAAAAAATAACGGTCCGTCCCTTAATTTTTTTGCTAGTGAGACAAAAAAATATATCACCCTTTTCAATTTCACTTAGTGGGTAGTTGACCGTATATAGTTCATACACAACTATAAACGAACGTCCCAGTAAAAATCATACAAGAGTCCTCGTATAAAAAACGAGCTCTTGTTCTTGCGCCAAGCATAATTGCTTGCATAATTTCTTTCTAGCATACGATTATCCGATCTTCGTTGTGCAGTGGCATCCTGAAAGAAACGCCTTTGAATGACCTACAAAGGCGGCCATAAATCACTCTAAAGAAGCGACATTGATTACTCAATATGTGGCGGATTTTTTTGTAAACCAAGGTAACGAGTTTTTTTTTGCTCAATGCAGCGCCCTTTGCAGCCCTTTCAGCCCCTCTTATTAAAAAATGCGCTTCTAGTGTTGTTCCACGAAACTGTGTCCTGCTATTTGGAATAGAAAGCCTCCATCCTTAATCCATCCCACAATTCTCCGCGAAATTGATATCCTTGTATTCGAACAACGTAAGGCCTTCGAAGGGTGCAAGCACGTCGGTTTCGTTAGTTGTGCTAATTATTCTCGATAATTATGGGTCATCAAGCCTTTATCGATAAATGAAAATTCTAACTCAAAGATTACTCACGCAGTAAGCATTTTAAAGAACGAAGAAGATTGAGGTAGATTAAATAAAAACTTCGTGTTCATCTTTTAGCTGTCACTTTATTGCGGCGAGACGTGACTTCTGGCCCAAAATGTTAAAAGTTGTTTTGAAATATCAGAAATAGTTAATTGAATACATAGAGGGTGGTGTACCTGTGGTTTAGGGATTGAAGTATATGGTTCCTTTTTCAGCTCGTCTGAATGGGCACAGATTTCCAAGCAAGGAAGAAGTTGCCGCCTTGATTAACCAGCATACTCCAGTCTACTGTGAACCGGACAGAACACACTTTGGGCAAAGTTATATTCTCTAGAGGCGGCTTTTGACTGGCAGATCATCGAGTGCTAAAGCGCTTATGACATGGGTCAAGGTAAATGATCGAAAAAAATTTAAAGTTGAGAGCAATTTTGAACAGAGTTTGGTAAAATAAAATGGTCACACTCTGGTTTTGCTATTCCAGAAAACTCGCGCCACGCTTTCACAACCCACCACCGCATTGCCACATTTTTCTTTAAATGGCTATGTCATACTCTGTTAATGCACTGGTCACAACTGAAACCCAAATGGCAAGTTTCAGCCTCTAACAGCTCACTAATATTGTTATGTTAGTGAAAAATATGTGCGTTATCGAATAATTGTAAGGTCAATGTAGATGGATATTGACTACAAGTGTTCATTCGACTTCTTTCCGGTCCATTGAACCCATCATAGAGGACATGGGCTGATAATTCAGCCTTGCTGACCGAAAAAGCTTGTTCAGTAGGGGACTTATCACATGGACAACTATTAATATTTCGATTTCGCATGCACAGAACAGGGAAGATAGTCCTCTCTTGCCCGCTCATTAGTTAATCAGAAAACAGGAATCCGTCTGCTCTTGTGATTATTCTGTTGAGACAACTGGAATTGCTTTTTCGTGACAAAAGCCACAAGCTAGTCAGCGTGAACAAAACCGTTCCTCTTCCACTCCTTGCCAATTTTGCCCTATTTCCTTTCTTTCCATTTGGGTGTATACCACTACTCAGGGTGCATCACGCATGCACCAACTGATTACAATAATAACCTTTATTTTCTTTTCTAGAGAAAAAAACACAATCGTATACATACGACAACTTCAATGAAAAATGTTATTCATTTGTGTCATAAATAATTTATAGTCTTAACAATCAAAATAAATACACTTTGGCAGAGTGCAAGGCTGAAATAATTATTGTTAGCAAAGCAGCAATTCGAACACGATACATAATATTAAAAAAACCGTTCTCGATAAAATAAACGCCATTTTGTAAAGCGAACCGACGAAAAGGGTGCTGCTTAACAAGTAATTTTTTGACCTAGTGTCTGAGTTTACCGGCACGCTGATATAATTATCAGAAGTATTCCAAACAAACAATAAATTGCATTAAGTTAACTCGTTTCGTTAAAAGATGGTATTAGTTAATAAATAGCCTTTCATTTCTTGATATAATCAATTTCGCCACCGAGGAAAAGCCTTGGTAAAGAGTTCACGGCAACAAAGTCACGGGATTTCAAAACGATAACTATTATCACAAACGTAAACATTAGAATATCCACAACGTAAGTGTTGAAGTTTCCTCAAAAGTCAAAACTTGGCAGATGCGATAACTTGGCGATAAGTTACCTTAATATCCGTTTCCTTCAACTGATGAAAATGAACGGTTAGTGAAAAGTTAAAGAGTCGAATCGTTTGGCTAAATCATGTTCGCATCGTGGTGAATGTAAAGTACACTTCCAGCGAACCAATTAATTGGAAACTTTCGTAGATCGAAAATTAATCCGCATGACAATAAATAAACGGTACTTCGATGACAGTACAAGATTTAACGAATAAATTTCTTGTTGAGTCAAAGTACTTTTATAAAAGACCATTCTAAACAATAACTAGTTTGCGCCGAACATCTATGCCAAAATATTGTTGGCCGAGTTACTTCTCGAAGCCGCCAATTTTCTTTGTCGCTGGCCGCTCTTTAAGTTTTTAATGTCAGATTTCCACTGTGCTATCAAGTCCGATAAAACACGCAGACCCTCTAAAATGCCATCTCCACATTCAGCCGAGGTCGGTTGCAGATGCCACAAATGATTAGAACTGAGATTATGAAGCGATAATTTAGTTAAAATCTCCATTGGGGCTGACGCGTTCGGTAAATCTTGTTTGTTCGCGAATATCAAAATCGGTGCTCCGTTTATTTGAGCGGAGTTAACAAGATTGAATAGTTCTTCCTTCGCCTCCTCTATTCTATCCTCATTTGCACTATCAACAACGAAAATAATTGCGTCCGTTTTCCGCACGTATGCCTTCCAAAGCGGACGTAGATGTTCTTTTCCGCTCACATCCCAAATTTTAAACCTTAAGTCTTTAGACGGTCGAACAGTTTCTACATTAAACCCTGGAGTCGGAACAATTCTTTCCTTCCAGTCTTTCCACTTACTTCGATACAAAATGGCAGTTTTTCCACTCTTGTCGAGTCCCAACATGACCACATGAAATGGTCTCCGAAACTTTATTCTTGGTCGAAAGCGACGGACGGAAACTATTACCGCATTTCCCATTATCCGTTCCGTACTCCTCAATCGTGTTAAAATATCGCGATATTCAAAATAGAGGTCACACTAGTTGCTCTGTACGAACTTTGAGAAGTAATTCGCCGCCTTCTCTCTGTTTCAACGGAAAGTCACTTGGCAATAATGCCAAATTAGGCGAAAGAAATGTTTGAAACCGAAATTCGTGCGTTAGTTTCGCATCAGCACGGGAGTGTACAACAAGTTTTCGTCAATTTCCACATCTGTGCGTACTTAATATAAACGAACCTGCTTTAATATGCAAATTTCCCTAATCTTGTGTATTTGTCAAATGAGCGTCTGATTGGTTCGTGGATAGAGGCAAAATTTGTTCATTATGAGTGGACAAGGCCTGAACAAGAAAGCTCTCAAGGGTCGCAAGGCAATAAACAATTAATTTACGCAATATTTCGCGGGAATTTCTGCACTCTGTTTACTATTTCCGTATGGCATGTCACGCCACAACAAATGTACGCATGACATTTACTTCATAATGAAGTAAACCTGTCTGATGCGAATTGGTTCGTTTAAGTACATGACCGAGGGCATTGCAATTATCTTAATTAGTCACTATTGATGATCATCATCTCATCGGAGAACAATGAACATGGAAACCGAAACAAAATTAGGTTGTTCCACCTAAATTGCCCCAAACTAAAAATATAAGTGTGACGCTGGGGAATATTTGGTACCCTCTGCTTCTGGAAGCTTTCTGCAATCGCATATAATAAAACCTCCATTTTAAGTTTATCTTCTACTGTTTAAATGGTTAGACCTTATCAGCTATTCCATCTGGCTTGAAAAAATTATTGCATCAAAAAACTTGCAATAGGGGGTGAAACTAAGTCTTAAAATACACATCTATTTGTTTTCCACTATTAAAACGTACCGCCTGAAATCATGTAGCGATGCATCACAATAATCTCTCCATGAGCTATAGTGTTAAAAGGGAGATTTTAGAAATTGTGTGTTGGTAGTTAATGAATCAAAGAAGAGAAAATGAATGTTCAAACCAAAGACAACAGGTGGTGGTCTGTGATAGCTAAAATATGTATATTTCGATGGTTTGCGATGATATTTAAGCAAAACAACTCATGCAAACCGAACTTGTGGTGCATAAAAGTATTTCTGAATACTCACGATGTAGAGTACAGTACTGTATATCTTTCGTACTGCAATTTGTGCAAACTGAGCTAAAAAAAAATTATTTTAAGAGATGCCGAGAGTCTCATAGTGAAAGCACCAGACACAATAAAACTACATCGATTTGCGGCTCAGGGTTGCGGCTTTCCTGGAGACTGAAAACACCTGTTGTACTCTATTAGTTACTAACAATGGTGGAAAACGCCATACATATATCACTTGATATTTAAGAGCCGTCAATGAGCCGGCTCCTTTCAAAATATCCAAATTCAGCTTAATAGTAGGGCTTACAGATTCAAAAGATGGACAAAGCTGTCCGAGATCTGCCATAAACCGACGGAAGCGATCGGAATCGAACGGAACAGTCCGAAATTAATCAAACGAATCAGAAATCGGACGGAACTGTCTAGAATCGGATAATACAGTCTTATATCAGGCGGATGAGTCCATAATCAGACACATCCAAAAAACACTTTAACTGAACTAGAGCCTCCATAAGAACGTAAAGTTCAAAAGGGCGGGTCATGAAAGCGTGCAAAATCAAACTAAGGCATCTGACAACGGACGGAAGCGCCCGAAATGGACTTACGAGTCCAAACTCCAGTGGAACCGTGCAAAATCGTGTGTAACCGTCCGAAGTCCTAAAGAAGCGTCGGGAATCGCACAGAAGCCTCCGGAATAAATCTGATGGAAAGACATGTTTCGCTTCTTTGCGATAGACGCTCCATCTTAGGTGATACGATTTTCTGCATATTTTTTGACAATGAACCTGAGATTAAATTAAAAGAAGAAAACAAATTATAAGAGGCTTATGTATTCCTTTATTTTTGAGTTTCTATGTTTTTGTCGACTTGTCCGAGAAGGGGCTTTCATTTTCTGTCAGAATAAAGTTTTTGTATTCGACAAATCATAACAAGGTTGTGCACAGTTAGGGGGGCTGTTAGTTATTTGAGATTCGGGTCTTAGCTAATCTCTAGCAGTCGGGTTGTCTAATTTTGGGAATACACGGTTAACTAGACAAGCACACTGACCTAAAAGAGCGCAGAGCTAGATTTTTCGTGAAGATTTCTTTTTAAGTCCTAACTATTATTAAACAAGTCTTTCAGTTTCCAAGGTACTTTATTGTCTGTTGTATCCATGTCGTCTGTAATCGCAGAGCCGCGTGCACAAAAAAGCGTGGGGTGATACTCTATTCTTTCAAATTGTCATCGGATGGGAAGTTTACTCTCTGATGAATTTCCGCCTAGTTTACCAGCGTATTACAACTTTAACTCTTTAAGAGTTTTAATTTGCAAGAACGAACCATCAGATGACAGTAGGATTAGGGATTAGGTAATTTAAGGGGCGATGTACTCCTAAGGAATGATTAGTGTCCAGTCTACCCACACTTGTGTCAAAATCAAACATGGCGGAGAATCTATGGCAACTGTGATTTCAATCAAAAGCGTCGCGAAGTGAGAATTTGTGTCCACCTAGTGATTTTCATAACATTTACATTAAGAGGCCATGGAGAAAACCATTCTGCTCTATCAAGATGTTACGTAAGCTCTTATTTGCAAGGCAAAGAAGGTAAAGTTTATCAGCTCGGAGAATTCTTAAGCAAGAGAGCAGGCTAGGGAATATATTTTCGAGAAAGGTAAACAAATTAATTCTTGTGATCTATACTTGTCTTCAACTCACGATTCGCCTTTTGTGAGCTGTTTACGTTTTCGTTCCATATGATGATGTTCAGGATAGGCCGAGATTGCATCTTGAAACATTTTCGTGCAGATTGTCATTGGAATTATCACTGCAATTTGCATGACCTCTGTACACATTCATTTAACGTCGTCATCGTAAAAGGCAAGTCAATAAAAGATGGTCAACTTTACAGCTGATGGGGCGAGTAATTTATGTGCTTTGGAAAATCACTCAGAAATTTTTCACAAATCCCTTTTATCCCTTGATTATCGACGGAAGTCGAGTCTAACTCATAAGTTCATTCGTCTTTAATCAAAATGAATCGGAGAGACCTGTGCAACACAACATAACCAGGTTCCTTTAGAATATTCGGTAAAGTTTCCGCACAGCCCCATACTATTGTAAAACAAATCTGTTTTCCTAATGGCAATGTATTGCTTTTGTCATTGTTTTCTTTATTCAAGAGCTGAATGCATTATGAAGTAGGGGGCTGTGCGGTAATTTTACCGAATATTCTCTTGAAGAATTTCAAAAAAATGCATTACGTTCGGAAGGCGTCTGCAATGACCGCAAATATTTGCTCTATATAATTGTAATTATCTTACTGAACACCTGTTTATACCAGTTTTTCCTCAGGGATCCACTGATCGGTCTTTTCAGTCTAAGTAAAGTAATTATTATTATCATTACTCCTACAGACATTATCAAAGTGAATGTTATTTAGAATAATTCCTCTTTTTGAAATATTATTTTGCAGGTTATACCGAGTTCATTAAGGATGGGAGATGATGATAAGCCCCTTCGCTTCACCATTGAAATCTTCAATGCCCAATTTGTAACTTCAGGAAGATACTTTTTGATTTTAAGAATAGTTGGAAGCAAGGTTAAACAGTCTAAATTGAAGCTATATGTGGGCAGTTCTGATGTAGCATTGGAGGATTATCAGTTTACTACAGATGCATGTTTAGAAGATGGGGATCCTGAGACTTTGGTGACCTTCACAGATTCAGTCATCACCTTTTGGATGCCTCCTGGTATGTTTATTGCTCTTTATCTATATTTGTCATCCATAGTTGTTGTTAGAAGCCAACAGATGAGGGATGAAACCTACCAGCTGTCAAAACATTTTATGCTGTCCTAGTGAATTGTGATCACAGACAGTAAATAGCTATGATTTGACTGATTCTAATGTCAATGTCTAACAAGGAAAAGTCACTAAAATATGTCTCAGAAAGCTAGAAATCATGTCTCTGAGAATTTCTAATATTTGGGGGAACACACCATTCAGACCTCTTCTAAAGTGTGTGTTGCTTTGCAACGCGCCATGCTTGGTATGCAGGATTTGGATTTATCTGAATATGAATTGCTTACAAGGAAATTCTTGAGGGATGTGGCAGTGGAGGCTTCCTGTCATTTGTGTGATGTGTACAGCCTTATACTTTGTCATGTAAAACTTGTTTTGTTCAAGGTGGCATTGAGTTGTAAACAAATCTAAATATTGGTTATATTGCTTAATAAGTTCAATTTCTTTTGAACATTCAATATCAGAGAGTGTGGATGGGGATATTCAACTTGTGATAGAAGCATATCGTCTTCCAGAGAATCCCATGCATGAAGGTGACAAGTGTGGGGAGGCCGTGTTTAGTGTCTTCCCTAGAAGGGGTGCATTGTTCTCAGGCGTGCGGCGGTCAACACCATCAACTAAAGATTCTAATGAACTATACCAGTTCGAGACCAACATTACACTGAATCAAGTCCAAGAAGATGAAGGACTTTGGATTAGTTGTGGTTCAATCAGGGCAGCTATGCGACTTGTATTTGAAGAGGAAGAGCAACCAAGTAAGCTGCATTTTAAATGCTTTTTAATGTAGTTCTGATTTATTGGTAGGTCAGTTGGTCTGGGTTGCTCTAAATGAGATTGAGGTAATCAGGTGTTGGTGCAAAATCCTGCTGTAGTTATTCTGTGGCTTTGCAGAAAGTTTTACCATTTAGATTTTGTGGAAGGAAAATGTGATTGGTGCTTGACATGTTTAAATAAAATTGTAACTCAAAGCTGAGTAGTATTCCAACACAAACCTGCATAGCTTTGCAAAGATATGAGAGCAAAGGATATTTTAAAGTGGATTGTTTGTTGTTTGTTTCTTAGCCAACAAATTTCAGTTGGAAAAATTGAGTAACATGGCCTTGTCAGGTAGAAACAGCTTACTTAAACAGCAAATAACAGCAGGAAGTTTAGCCAACTTGTTCCCAGGTAGTGAGTTTAAAGTACATAAGACTGGAAAAACTTTGGAGAAAGAGCATGCCAGCAAGGAAACATTGGGAGAAGACAGAGATGTTGTAGATATTCAGTTACAGGTTTTACAATGTGAGTATTATAATGAGACTGCATGCCCATTGGAATACAGATAGTGGATGGTTTTTAAGCATAATTTACGTAGTTAAAAAATTGGCCTTTAGATATTTGGTTCACCTTATACAGAATATCTACATCTACTGCGAATAATCTCTCAATTTTTCTGTTCAATTGATTCCGCTACTAGGTACTGTTAGCAAAATTTGAGTTGTACTTCTGTTTAAGTTAGTTTGAAATCTTTACTATCAGGCTGTACTTGGAGAATTTTTTTAGTACTTGGAAAAGGAAGGTCAATGTGTTGCCCACTTGAGTTCAGCTTATGAAGCTTAACTATATTTGCAAGTTTGGGTTTTTTGTGACTGAGTAATAGGTGTCCTGTGGTGACTATGTCTAGAATGAATAGAATGAGATTATGATAAATGATTTTTAGTGGTTACTACTAATAAAACAAAATTCTGCCAAAAGTTTTTTACAGTTATTGGTTTTCACTGGTAATCATTTATTGCTCAGTTGAGAACTTTTCTGGGTTGTTTTGAAACTTTTGAAAAGGCCAGCCGAAGTGTATATGAGTCTAACTGGTAATGAAAATCATTCTTGCTCAGGTTACAGCCAGCAAAGATCTCTGTTATGACTTTGTTTAGGTATACATATATATTTCTAGTTAGTTTATTGACTAAAGCTGCCAGGTTTTATTTCAAAAGAATTTAAATGGTTTTAGGTACTGAGTCCTTCATAGTTCAAAAACAGGAAGACGCAGGAAGTTTAGCTAACTTTTTACCTGACAGCAGAGAGGTAGAGAACAAAGACAGCAGAACTTTAGCCACAGATGTTGAAAATGAAGAAGTGATCTCTTTCTGTGAGTTGAAACAATGGCTTACTCAATTTTCTGTAAGGTTTATAACTACCATGGTATACTGTTTGGTGCTTTTAGGGAGCAGTTAGTGTCATTTACCGATGATTTCTGAGGGTCATCGCGCAGCAGTATTATTTATTATAAATAATATGTGGCATATCAGTTACAGTTGTGTTGAACAGAAAATTAACCTTTTTTAAAAGCCAGAACTTGTGTTCTAGGGGAAAAGGAGAGTCACTTCAGGTGTGCTCCTGATAAGATGTCCAACCAACAAACAGGAAACTCAATTGATAGCTCAGATAGTCAGATAACAAGTGGCATAGAGTTAGACAGAAAGCTTCATGTAAATGAGGTGACCAATGATAAAGTAGAAAGATTTTTGGAAGAGAAACTGACGCCACCAGAAGTTGAGGGGAGTTTGTTTAAAGCAATGCAGCCAACGGTGGACCATGTGGACAAAAGTCCATTAGAACTTGCCACAGAGAAGAGAGAGTATTTAACTGAACAGGAACTACAATATGATAGCTGTAGATGGAGAACTCCAGATGACAGGTTGCGTTTTGTTGAAAAAAGTGATGAGGCAAGAGTCGCAAATGTGAAGGAAAGAGGCAACAGAGAAGGATTTCCATCCTGCACAGAAAGACAGTCAGGTTTCAGTATATATCCTAAAGTGATAATGTTTACTTGTAAGGATGATGCACCACTCATGAAGCTTAGATCACTTGGTTTGTGAATTTTTTCAAATGACTATGATCAACACTGTGCCATTAAAAGTAATTGTAATAATTGCAAAAGGAACTCCATTTGGTATCAACAGAATGAAGCTTAGGAACAAAAAGCAGCGCTGAGCAAGTGGGAAGCTGAAAAGAGGCTTATGATGCTGTGACAGATTGTTTTTCCATTGTTAGAAATTACTCCTGATTGTGAATGTTTTTTTTTTTCCTGTTAGAACCTTCTAAGAAGCCACAACCAATTCAAATTTCCAGAGAACCTAAACCAGGTCCTTCAACTGCACCAGATACTCCAGCAGGGTTTAAAAAAGTGAGTAACTTTTCTCCAATTTATGCTTTATTTAATGCTTTTTAACTCCCATGATCTGATTGTTAATTCTCCCCTCTAACTGACACACAATTCCTTGTAAATAAGTTATGAGAATTTGGTGTTAGATCAAGATAACAACTTCTTTCTGATAAGTTCGAGTATTCTCACTACCTGGTGGCTGGATAATGTACATATATTATAGGGAGAAGTTACAAGTTAATCACTTGCAGGAATTAATGGGTTAAACAATTTTTCTTGTGCACTGACTTACATGAGGTTTTATTGAAAGTCTAAGGTAAGATGTGGGGGTCACTGTCAGTTACCTGTTTATTCTTGTTCTGTTGATGTCAACCATAAGATATTTTGAAGGCAGGTACCCCCATCCATACCTCTTACTCCTACCTCTCACTTCATGCATCCTCTTATCACTTCCTTACTTCTCATTCTTTACCTCTTCCCCCTGTTTCGCATCCCCTTTCCCTCACCTCTAACCTATAACCTTTATCATTCTCATGCCCTTTCCTCATGTGCTGCCTACTCCCCATCCTCTTACATGTCACACAACCCTCCCCCCTGCTTCTTGCTCTTCAGCCTCAGCCACTCCCTTCCCATCACCCTCTCAACCAACTCAACCTCATGTCCTATCTCCACCCCTCCCCCCCTCACCTGACACAGTCACTCTTCAATTTAGTTGGTCTCCCTGACTCCTGACCTGTATTTTTTTCTGAGGGTTTATCATACATTTCATCCAATCAGATCCAGGAGTCTGCCCTTGGTTCACATGTTAACAGTATACCTGTGCATCATCTATGTGGAAGCAACACAGCAAGAGAAGGAAAATGTGAAGTAGCAGTTCTTATTCATGGTGCTTTAGGACTGCCAATGAAATCTGATGGAAGGGTTCCACAGCCATACATTGTGGGGTGAGTTGTAGAAACTACTGAGTGACTGGTAAAAGAACAATAGTTTGTCTGACATCCTTATATCATGTAACAGCTTATGATTATTTTATTATGCCAGTGTTAGTGCTTTAAAAGTAACAATGGATATGAAGTCATTGCCAAAGAAGGTAGAAACAATTTATGTAAGTACTTAATTAACTATGCTAAGGTTTTTTGTATACATGTACATCCACAAATTTGACTTTCATCTCCACCAAGTGATGTGGAAACACTTCACTCTCCCCTCAATTATGATCAAACAGTGTTATTCAGTCATGACAATTTATTCTTGTTACTAACATTGATAAAGGGCTATTGGAACATTTTGTTACATTGTTACAGGAAGTCCAGAAGAGCAGTGGCCCAGATGCAAATGGGACAGTCAGTGACCCATGCTGTCATTCAACCAACACACTCTCCATCTTGGGAGGAACTGCTGCTGATTGAAGTTAATGAGGATGAAGCTAATAATGAAGGTTTGTCTTACAAAAATTTCAAACAAGCTGTTAGCAAACTGGTATATATTTACATGAATACCTATTTCTTTTCTTGCACAGCTGTTATCTTGCTGGTGGCAGACCATCCCAGCAAAGAGTTACTGACAGAGTTTACAATGCCACTCAGTCATTTGAAGCCTTTCCATCAATATCATTTGGAATTGGTTCAGGTATTGTACACTGGTGTGTGTGAAAAGGGCATACTATTTATTCACAGATTTTTGGAAGAGTGAAGCATGCAGTTAGGCTTCCTGTGGCTGTTTTCTCAGCTCTGTTCTTTTACTCTGCTCAAAAGCTTGGGTGAAAGAGTGCTGGCTAGAGCTACTTGTTTAAAAATTGAGTGGTGTTTTGGTGGCCATTTTTTACTGATGTTAAGTGTCCTTAGTCACTTTGAGTCATGGAATCCAGGATAAATTTCGGCGATAATTGGGCCACCTGGATCCTTGTGCAGATTATTAATCTGTAGACGTTCATTTGACTCTTGTGCCTGGTTTTTTGTTTTGTTTTGCTTTTTTCAACAGCCCAATTCAGAACTTAGTGGTGATACAAGACTGTACATCACACTGATGAAGAAACTGGACAAGTTACCTCTTCCTTCTGTAGATGCAAAAATTTATGGCATAGAGGTAAAGCAAACATAAGAGAGTGACATTTGATTTTGGAGAGCTAGGCTGGTCATCTGCTACAATGTTGACTTTATTAAAAGGAAATCTCCTGCAGTGTCCACTTTTGCTTTATCCTAGGTATTACTGAGGGGTGTGGACTCACCCATTTTAAGTCAAATGGGTCCACTAATTGCAACAGGAAGAATTGTGAATGACTGGAGACAATACAAGTAAGTGTGTGTGTACCTGTACCTTTAGCTAAAATAATAACCATGCAATAACTGTCCTAATAATTTTCAAGAAGTAATCAAGTGGACAAAATAATAAGAAATCAGCAATGAATAGAGTGTAATGAAGTTACGGGCACCAAACATAAATGATAGCTGAATTTGAATAGAATAAACACAGAATACCAATATGTGTGATGATGATGATGACAGGAAATAACAACTGAACATGATGCCATAGTATGGTTAAACGACCTTAACCCTTTACATCCTAATATCAGTATACATATTCTCTATACTGTCCTCCATACAAGTCCAAGGAGGCTGACAAGGAGAATTTATTTAACAATCAAGAGCTGCTTTAGTTAGTGATCATCTCTTCTATTCTCATAACTTTCATGTTTAATTCAGGGGTGATATAGTGAGGAGAAATTAGATGCTAGTCACTCTTAGGGGGTAAAGGGTTAAAGAAGAAGTAATTATTCAAATAATTTGTTGTAAATATTTGTGACAAGTATATTTTTAAAGGATAAGCGATATGTAAACTATGAATTACCACAGAAATAGAGCACTCCTTTTACTTTTATTATCTTGCTCATTACTTTACTTCTCATTCATTCCTGATAAATGTTGTGTTCATCCAAGGGAAACCATGTTATCAGCCCAGCCCAGACCAGCTGGGATAACAGTCACCACCATTCACTTCCCATCTCCACACCCAACATCGTTTGCCATAGCAGGAACGGCAAATGAGTATGGAGCTCCACAACTGACAACCACTGCTGGGCCCCAGGAACAGCCTCAGTGGAACCAGACTATGTTTTTTCTAGGGGATAAATCAAGTTTATTCACTACTGAATCAGCTTTAGTTTTAGAATATTACCCAGCTTCACTAGGTAAGATAATAGTGATGCACTTGTGTTACAATTAGATACTGCTTGTACTTGTTTGTAGACAACACAACCTAGTGGTTACTACACTGTTCTCTTGTTATGACATGTGATTTTGAGACCTGATGAGGATTATTGTGATGTGTTCTTGGTCAGGGCTCTCTATTAGAAGTATAGGTGGGTACTGGTGAATTGTCAGGGAAATTTTTTGAAAGACTGGGACTAGCTTCCAATCTAGGGGAGAAACAATACTCTAAGATGTCATGGAAACCAAGTTTAGATGTGCAATTAATAGGCTGCTGATCCTTAAGACTTGACTTTTTCTATTTTGACCAATTGAAAAGGCTATTATGTAAATCATTTTCACCTGTTTATATTGATCACCTAATATTTGGGGTAGGAGTAGGTTGAGATAAGATAGCAATACACATAGCTCTTTATGTTATGACATTTGGTTCTGGTGTGGTAGGCTACTTGAATTTGTAAACAAACTTGCACATGGCTAAAACTGGTACTGTTGATTATATTGAACAGCAATGACCAGAGACTGTTGGCAGCTAACCAGCCCTGTTGGTTACTCCTACCAAACAATGGATCAGTTGCTGCTTTCCAGCTTGCAGTGGGACAGTGCAAAAATGGGGCTAAGGGTAGATAATCTGCCAGTTGAGGTGAATTTCTAGGGTTCTTTGGTTAACTATGTCACATATATGTAACCTTACTATAATGGTAACAAAGGGGTCATGAAAAATAAAAATAAATCTGAAGTGTTGCAAGGATTTGAATCTCTCACCTTCTGATTTTATCATGGTCACTTTCACAAAACTGACTACAAAATGACCACAAAATTAGGAGATTGAGGTTTGAATGGTTGTGGATTCAAAAATGTTTCCCTGTTCCACCTCTTGTGACAAGTGTCAAACATCTTTCCTCAATTGGTTCTGTCTGTAATATAAGAAAGTTTTAGATTGAATTTTTTAAGGCAAGATTCAAAACTGAAAAACATGGATCAATACAGTTAAACCTACATGACATGAACAAAAAGTTTAATAGTATGAATTAGGACAACCACTGTTAGCAAAAGTAATCTGGTTTTTTAATTATTTTCTTATTGCTTTACTCTGTTTTCCTATAAATTAAAGGGAGTTCTGTGGACCTTAAGTTCCTCCAGAGTCAAAATTTTTGTTACCAGGCACTGAGGAAAACTTGCTTGTTGTTGTTTTAATTTATGTTTTTAATGTATGTTTCTAGGGTTCCAATCTGAGAACTGCTGTTGGCTTAGGCCCCACCGTTGGAATGGTACTCAGACTTGTCACAGATGAGGTATGTAGAAATATCGCTGTATGCAGCTGGTAAAGAGTTCACACATATATATACTTTATGTCAGTTTTACTGACTGAGGAAGATTGATCAATTAATAGTTTTTGATTAGAAGATAGATGAATCTTCCGTTTATCAGTGCTATGAATTCTGTTTTAAGAGGTCTGATACCTTACAAGGGGGGAGGGGGTGGGAAGGTAGCAAAATTTCCTTTCGCGTCATACTTAAGAAACCAGAAACCTGGCAATTTGAGAAAATTGGCCCGTATGTAGACTGTAACTTTCCTTTAAGGTGTTTCTTATGGTTTGTTTTTGTTGTGAGTTGGTTACGTATCACACTAGTACAATTTACATTGAAATTGGTTTCTCGTGGTTACAGATGGGATCGTTTTGTCACTCACACATGCTTTTGTCTTACAGAAACCTGACCAGCTCTTGTCTGCCGCCCACTTGTCTTCATTACCAGTTTTCAGGGAAGGACCTCAAGCAGCACCTCATGATGAGCCTGTACAGGCAGAGAATTTCGGAAAAGCAGGACAGGTGGTTAATTTATAATCGTGAATTTGATTGGTAAAGAGGAATTTAGCTTAATTTTTTTCATAAGTATGACGCGGACAGAAATTTCCGAAGCCATAAAAGAAGTGAAACTAATGGCCTCTCCTCCCCTCAACCGATGAGATGCCTTGCCAGTAAGTTAGAGGGATTACACGCCTTGATGCCCGAACCGGCTTCAAAGTTAGCTGGTTTCCAGTTGCCAAGGCTAGATAAACATGACTCTTCAGTAAAGATACTACACAGAGGAAACATACGTTGAGGAACCAGGGTTAGATTCACTAACTTGTTTCTGTTTTTTCTTTCCAGGCACCTTATGGGCTTCCTCCAATGAATGCAGTCAAAAAAATGTTGCCACAATTTCATTCTTTATACACTGCGCCAAGAAATGAACCAGTCAAAGAATATGTGCCACTGGGGAAATTATCACCTCAAGAAGGGTGAGGCTTTAGTGAAGTATTTCACTGCTGGGGCAGATATAGACGATGCACAAGAAAGGGCTGACATATCATGGTGAAGGCATCGCGTTACTTCTTTAAAATCTATCCAAAAGACCCCTCGTGATTTAAAGAAGAATTTGAAAAAAATGATAACAGGGGACAACGAATTCACTAGCTCCCCCTGTTATATCGGGTATTTATGGTGTGCTTAAAAGGATGTCAAGTACGGATGTTGTCGTCGTTTGAAATTGACTCTCGTTCCTGATCTTCAATTCATCTTTGTACAATCCCGGTACAATTTCCATGCAGTCACGAAGTGGTATGAATTGTTCTGTAAAATCAAAAACTGAAAAAAAAAATTTTTTTGCAGCAACATAAAAATATATTTACTCATGTACATCAGATGTATGGCAAACCAACCACCCCCATACCCCTTCCTTTCTTACTTTCATGGACTCAGTGAGGAGGGGGGATCTTTATGGTCTCATTGAGGCCAAGCCAAACGAGATTCTTTTAACTCGCAAGCCTCTTTTACGAGGTTTCCATTTGGTACTCTCTTTATTAGAACCGTTGATGCTTATGGGTCAAGCCAGATTCCTCCGGAGGTGAGCACTTTTTACAAACAGATTGAAGCTTCAAATCTGCTTTCCTTAAGTATATTATTTTGCATATGATCCCGAATATTTAAACAAAAAAGCAAAGTAACGCAAAGAAATGTAGTTAAATTACTATTGTAGCTCTGATGCAACACTGCATACTTTATTTTGTGTCTTGAAAGGTAAAATTTCCTTGATGTAGCAGTGTAACAAATTACCCCACACGACTGAAGATTATCTGTAACGGTAGAATTGGCCTCATCTCGGCTATAGCAAGATGAACATCTTAATGCAATGATAGATTTATCTTGAACAGAATGAAGTTATGAAAATTTGATGTGGAAGTCTTTTTCTTTTCCTTTTCTGGTTGTATGTTAAACGTTCCTTCATTTTAAGGTCAGAGGCGAGCTTGATGCCAACAGTCTTGCTGTCATGGATTACCAAATGAAGGTATAGGGGTAATTTCAGTATCCAAAAAGTAGGTTAAGATTCATTTTTCGTTATTGGTCATATCGATAGTGAACGTGCATAAATAAGCCGATGGTTTTTGAGAAAAAATGTGAAAATATTTCCCATAAGTAGTGCCACATTTTCAGAATCAACAACATGAATGGTTGTTGCCATCAGAAAAAACTTTAAATTTCTAGTATCTCGATATACAGTATTATTAAGGAACTAAAGCACACGTGTTTTTCAGACGACGAGGGTAGGCGGAAGTATAGAGTTCTTTTCCTTGGTGCTTGTTAAAGAGCTTGGTCTTTACTGTTTAGTTTGAAATGCTATAGCCGTGGCTTTTCAGTTTTCACGTTGATATGGAAGCACGTCAGAAGTATTTGAATTCTCCTTTCAGTCGTTCTTCGTGTCAGTAAAAAATCTGTGCTGAAGTTCCATCAGTTTTAAGGATAGCATGGAATGTTCTGTAAAGGTCAATTTAAGAAAAGAATAAAGATTTGTTTTTGTAAAATACGTTGAGACAATATCATTAGCATTAAGACATGTTGCTTTTTGTGGGATATGCAGGAGGTGGATCGCTACAGGACGGCAATGAGAAAGATGGCAGCTGATCTCCTGCATGTGCGAGAGGATTGCAAACGTTTAGAGGTGATTAGTTGTATTAGGAACCGTCTTGTTTTAGTAAGTATAGTATAGTATAGTATAGTATAGTAAGATGAGTTGGTAATTTCAACTCGTTGTTTGCACAAGTCCAGCTCAGCGAAAACGTTGTTTTCATTTCAACCACTTTTTTTATTCTAGAAGGCTTGTGTGCTTCTAGGTTGTGATAAACTTTTTAAATTATCAAGGGAAGATCAGGTTAAGTTTATTTTCAGTTGTAATTGATTATTTCAGGAAGCCAACAGTAGGCTGAGGAGAGAGTTGGGCCAACATGACGAGATATCCAGGTTAATGGTCAGCTCCAAAGACTTAGATAATGTGACACATTCTGAGCTGGTACAGAAGTTTGGTAAGAGTTACTGTACCCTTGTTCTCGGCCGCTATGAAGCACAACGTCGTCGTTGCCTAAAACAGTTACTGTAAAAGTTTTCTTACAATTGGGCGAAAGACTAATGAATGAAAAGCAGCTAATACTAAAATAACGATCTTGAAACTTTGTGTTTTACTTCAAGCCATGTTGAGCGAAATACATTCCTCTTCTTGCCTTGTAGCCCGTGTCCTTGCACTTGTTCTTGTTCACATGTTAAACCCTGTTTTTTATCACAGACTAATGCTGTCATTTTTTGTTTGCATAGAGCAGTCGTGTTGGTGTTCTCTAGCAAATACTATGAAATGCTTGACTGGGTCTTCGTGTTTTTACTGGTTTCATTCTGCCGATGACCGACACCACAACATAACTTTCTACTTTTCGAATTTTCGCACTTGCAGTGCTCCTGAAAAAGAAGTTAGCAGATGAATCCGCAAAGAAACAAGAAATGAAATCAAGACTTCAACACCTTCAGAATGATCTTATCAAGGTGGCTTTATATTGTCCCTGATTTACTCATAAGATCCGATAAGTGATTCTCAGGCCTTCCAGCTGCTATCTCTTTCCTTATCGTTAGCTTGTTCATTAACGTTTTGAAATTATTAGCAATGACATGTCTAATACTTCTATACACAAAAATCTACATTTGAAAGATTAATCTCACCCAGAATTTGTATGAGATATACTGACGAAGTTATATATTTACAGAAAAATGAGATGGAGAAGGATTTTTTGAAACTACAAGAAGCTCACGAAGGGCAACAGGCACTTCTACAAAAGTTACAGGTGAGCGGGATGTGCTATAACAAATAGATGTATAATTTTGTTAGTTCTTGTCGCATTTGAAAAATTAGTGCCGGTAATCTGTGAACATAACTTAATTCAACGTACCGTAACCTAATGGTGTCAACCCTAAATAGAATGCTGTGTTCATTCATAGTCTAGAATTGCCATCGTGATAACTTGCCGTACTTTTCTTGATGATAAAGTTTCCACGACCTGAAAAAGGGATGGAAAAGACATATTAAAGAAAAAGTGCTAGAATGTTGCTTGTAAACTTTGTAGTGTGGTGGAATTTCTCCTATTACCGTGTTCGAAAAGTTCTGTCGGTGCAATTGTAGGGTCCAATTTTTTTTAAACTCCCACAACCACTCCACTGCTCCACTCATTATTCTGGTATTTAATTCTACTTGTGTCACCGTCTTTTGCTCACACATGTACAAACTCTATGTTTGGGTGGAAAAACTGATCTCGATTTTCTTCGCTGGCAGGGAAAGGTACAAAAGGCACAGACGATTCAAGATACCTGCAAGAAACAAGAAAAGGTGAAAAACCATCGAGCGAGTTTGTGAGACTGAGTTGTGAACCTTCCAGACAAAAGGCGACAGTTAATGTTTAAATACGTATCCCTTGTAGGTTATTGTACAACTCGAGCAGCTTTTGGCCCAAAGGGGAAAGGGACCATACAATGGAGGTGAGTTACCTTTGAAATCTGTACCTGTATATCAAGTTGAATTACATTTGTTATCAGTTTATAATAAAGAAACTTGTACGAGAATGATTATTTAAAAAAATACTTGTGTTACAAGGGCGAGTCCAAAGAGGCAAAGTTATTAGTTTTCAGAGAAACTATTCCGTTGCAACGAAAGGAGTCTCGGTTTCAACTATGCACACAGAATGATTGTCTTCGGTTGGTAGCATAAAGCGAAACTAAATTGATAGCCGTTGGAGCAGAAGATCACATGCGCTTGGTATCTCATCCACACCTACCACACCCTTATACCCAACATGATGTTACTTATAAGGCAAATCATAACTCGTCTTTATTCGACGATCAAGCTCAAAATTTACCATCTTTCTGCATATATTTACCAACTATAATCTCCAACTAGTCTCTATAGAAACTGGCGAGACTTACAGAAAACTCAGTGAAGAGAATATCAGACTACAGGCAGAGGTTTTGCAGTACAAGGTACTCATAAGTTTTATTATAGTGTTTTTTAGTTTGACCTGTTTTGGAGATGCTAAACACGCGGAGGGGATACTTTTACCTTGAAAACACGCACACATTTGAAGCAGTGGGATAAAACAAGGCCTGGATAGCGCCAAAAAACCTCTGAATGTGTTGTAATATATCGAAAATGCCCTGTTTAGTTTGAATAACGCTCATTCTTCTGAAAACTACTTTAAGATATCAGTGCTCCTTCCCAATCCTCTATCTTTTAAACGCCCTGTGCGTAATAATCGCCCCCCTTCCTCAGGGAGGCGGTCAGTGGACCCCATAGCCAGAAGCGTTCTCAGCAAGGTATGAAGAGCACACAGTCACTAAAGAAATCAATCGGTTGACACCTCTGGCTCTTGGTCAATTAAATTAAGGGAATGTAAATTGCGCATTTTGTTCCATCTCATGTTCAAAACGAGGATTGTACATTTTGCATTTCCCAGGAGCACATCAAAATGGATCAGTTTCCTAAATCCCACTAAACCCATCGTCAAACTCACTCTATTTCCTGTCAATATATATATATTGTAATATATATTGTAGGATATATATATATATATATATATATATATATATATATATATCCTACTGATCAAATAAACATGGTTTGTGTCCACTGAATTTTTCGGTGGAAGGAAAGCTACTAGATAATTTGTTTTTCTCTCGTAATCAGGAGCAGTTGAAGGCAGCCGAAGCTAAGCTGAAGAAACCAAGGTATGTAACTTAATTTTTCAGTACACATGTACTTTCAGCCATCTTACATCGTTCGGTGATAATCGGCCTCTATCCACTTTTGAGAACTTTTCAGCGTGAGATTGCCAGTCGGATTGCGGCTTCAGCTAGAGATAACGTTTTTGACCCTACTTCTAATCCTCTGGATTCGCCGACGAAAACGGCTCTTTCATCCGTTGGGATCGTTAGTTTTTAAGAGTCAAAGTGATTAGAAAGGGAATAAATGCCTGGGAGACTGTCACGAATTTACCATGGGAACTGAACCTTTCATGAAACTACCAGTTGAGGAGGATACGTAGTGGTGACTGACTGCTTGTCTGATTTTGTTTCAGATCACCAGGAGAACAGCGAGTGGTTGGTGTAAGTGTAAGTGTGCCACTCTTGAATCAAAGGCATTTTATGACTAGTTAACTGGTTTCTTTAGCAGGGAAGTGTTCATTTAATACAAAGCTTTCACTGAGAGAGCCACGTTATGGATGTGGTTTCCAAATGTTTCGGCTGCCCATTAATTAGTGGAGAAAAACAAGTTCTTTGCAAGCGGCGTAAAGTTTCAATTGAAAATTTACAGTGAGCCCTTGGCTAAAGATGACTTTTAAGTAAGTCCAAGGTTAATACGTTGTAATTTTGCCTTGAAGATCGAGAAATCTTCTTAGCCATATACGTGGGGGTAAAAAAGGCAGATGGATGACGATTTTTGAGAGTGGAAATCTCGATCAGTCCATGGACTTCCTATTTTGTTCATAGGACAGTAATGATTACATTAGTATAAACACTTTTTAGTAAAGAGGTGTAGGATGAGATCCACTTATTTTTTCATTCCAAAGGTTTTATTTGCGCCGTTGACAGAGTTCAAATGTTTTTAAAACATGACGAGACTTGCATTGCACACAAGTCTAATTGAATTGTCTGTTTGCAGAATGGACCAATGTCAGACATGGAACGACTGGAACTTTTTGAAAAACTTGAGAAAGCGGAGGGACGGATTGTTGCTCTTGAAAAACAGGTGAAGCACTCAGCTGCATTGTTTCACTTTTTGGAAGTGTGGAGGTTTGCTTTATCTGACATGTCATAAGGTAGTCAAAGTTTTATTATTGAATTGCCCATTTTATCCTTTGCTATCCTCTGTCAAGTCTCGAATCAATCATTTGGGTGGGAATGAAGACAAGAAAACTGTCTGCTAGACAAATGAATAAAGGGGGTAAGTTTCTAAAGAAACTGTGGTGCTGCGTCGGTGGGAGAATATAGCAGGAAATTTAGTGTTAACAACTGAGTTCGAAACGTCAACCTTTTTACTCTTTACGGTGGCTAATTTACGTTTTCAACTCAATTGTCGACACTAAATTGTCTGTGAGACGGTCAGTAACGTTGGATGCCAGGCTGACAGACAGAAAGAAAGAAAGACTGACAGACTGACAGACAGGCAGGCAGGTAGGCAGGCAGACAGACAGACACTCACACAGGAAATTAATGTCTGGTTAAAAAAACTGAAAAAACAGCGCAGAGGTGTAATAAACTTAGCTCTAATATAGCTTTCTCGGTTCCTTGCGCTCTCTGTAGTTGGCAGATAACGTCAGAAAATGGGCGAAGGATAAAGCCGACCTACAGGTGACTATTCTTCCTTTTTAGGAGTAACAGTGTTGGCACAATTTTTTTTCGGTCTAAGAATTCTTTTGGTCTACCAAGTCCTAGTTCTCTATATCTATCAACATTTTCAGTTACCTATCTATTTTGTTTCCGAGGCGTATATTGTTTAAAAATGACTATGGATAGTATCAGTTTTGCTGATGTACCTTCCAAAATGGAAAGGAGAAGTCAGTGATGATGTGTTGTTTGAGTAGCTTCATTGTTTATTTTCGCAGATTAAATTAAACGAAAGTCAGGTCGCTCAGAGGACGGGATACAAAAATTCGTCCACTTCTGTAGATATTCTGGACTGGGTTTGTATTAGTTTCTTTCTTCTTTTTCTATAGGTAACTTTTGTAAGACTTCAAACTAAGTGGTTGCAGTTATAAGAGAAAAACTTGTGTCTGAACGCTGCCTCAGTTTTGTAGTGAGTGACCGTGATAGTGCTAGTATCTCACACATTTCATCCTCTTGATCCCATGACATGAGAGCCCACTTTCTATCCTGTCCCTTGTTCTGTCTGAACTAAGTGGCGATACACAGGAAATTTGTTTCCTTGAAGATCGGCTCGTTCAGCTGATCGATACATAAATTTCTTGTTGTAAACCAAGAGGCGATTACCTCATGCATTTTTTTGTCTAGTTAGTATGGCTGTTTGGGTAAAACAAAACGTACAGGGGTGTATGAAAAGAGTTGAGAAAAGCCAGGGCCGAGATCCTGTGATGAGAACGTTACCTCTCTATTTACTATTAAGTCTTAAACATTTTAGTAGAAAACCTTACGTTATGAAATCCAGACCTTTAGGACCAACTGTAAATCCACACCGATGTTTAGAGTTTTTATTATTCCACAGCATAATGGACCAAAGCCAAATTCACCTTCAAGACATTTGGGTCCGCGACGACCGTCACCTAAACTGGATCCTTTGGAGAGAAGATAGCATTAGACAGTCTTAGTGGATGATTTCATGATCAGAGGACACTGGGCTCCAGCTAGGCAACAATTATTCCGAACGCATCGATCCTTTCTCTCTAGTCAAGATCTGAATATTAATTTTCCTGACTAAACCATGCATTCTTTGTCGAGTATTCCTCGAAATTTGTTTTTATGTTTGGATAGTAATCCCCGACTTGATTTGAGGGCTTTTCAATTGAGTGTCGTATATCAAAAACCAAAGCAAGAAGAACTATCAATCAGAATCAAAGAAACTATCGCAAAGAGGAGCCAATGAGTGCTCGAGGCAAAAACAAGCAAACTGCCCGAAGAGCGGGAAAACGCGTCACCAAGTTGAGATTGGTGTTAGTTTTGCATCTGATTGGTTGAGAGAATGGCGCGAGTGAGCTTGACCAATCACAGAGCGAAGTAAAGCAAAGCCAAAAGTAATCTCTGATGTCTTTCGACTCTCAATTGAAAATTGCGCTGCAGCTCGACCATCACTTATTTGCTAAACCTCTGTGAGGTTAATTTACACCAGTTCCCCTCCTTGTAAAGCCAGGAATAGGAATAGGAGGTTAGTTGAGCCGTCCTTACGAAAGGCCATACGAATTGTTTTTCCAATAATTTTTTGGGACTCACCGAAAATTCATTAAATTCCAGAAATGGCGTGTTAGAAGGTTGATACATTTACGATCTGTGTATTTCACTACAGTTCTCAAATAGCAACCGGTTCACCATCGTGGAAGTTGGAAAGGATTGTCGTAGCGGGGAATGTTCATGAACCTGAATTCCCTAAATTCACCTATTGAAAGGTTTCAGGCTGTCAAGAGGAGTGAAATAACATCAGCTCTGAAACATTATGAGTGATGTCATTGTGTAGTTCCTTCCGTATAACTCATTTTATAACATAGCTAGTAAATTTGTCCAATCAAATTCAAGTGTGCGAGCGTGCTTCATATTCCTATTGTGCACGCTCATGACGTCAGCAAACACATCCCTCGAGAAAAGATTTTCCAGCGGGTTGAAAATGTTATAAAACAATTGGTTCATACGTCAGCTGTGCGTTCATCGAGATATGAAGCACGTGGGAAGTTTGGAGAGCACGAAAGATGCTAAGAGTTGTTCGAGGCGTAGATTAATTTACAATGAATGGATGATGATCGTGTAATATTCTATTCAATAGCGTGTTCTACAACAACTGTGTAAATTCTCGCGCGCTCATTGATCTAGGGCCATTTTTTTAATAAAAAATATATTCCTCTTTTCAGTATTAGATCACAGATGTCGTCAAAATCTGTGAGAACAAAACAGCGGCAGAGGCGTAGCCGAAACCCCCCTGTAAACAAAAATTTTTAAATCAGAAGTCGACTTTAGTGCAAGTTCATAAATAAAAGGTTTCTGAACACGATGAAAGAAAACGCCGAGGAGAGAATAACGATCGACGAAATGGTTCTTTCAGGGAACTATGTTCGACGTTGAGCATATCCGATATTTGAAAGGCGACCTTGGATCTTCAGATAGTTAGACTATGAGAGGATGTGCAAACTTATGTAAGATTTTAATGCTGGGAAGAGAGATTGATCTTTCACTTGCTATGAAAAGAAGGGCATAAATACACCTGTGCGAACATTGAAACGGTCTCAAGGCGGGCCGATATCTCGCTTTTAGGCGAATCTCTTTTGAACCGCTGAGCAGATCATAGGTTACATTTGTAGGCACGGCCTCCTTTTTCATGGCGTCTTGACAAGTGGAGGGGACAGGGGGGTGGGAGCCCGGGAGAACAGGGGGCGGGAGAGGGCGGGAAGCGGGAGCAGAAATAAAGAAAGCAATAATGTGTTGTTTATTACTGAGTACTGTTCAGTCAAAAACACTTATAGCAAAGTTTCGAAATTTCCATTTCACATCCACCAATGCTTAAAAGAAAATTTTGGAAATCTTTCGGTGAATTTGGAAATCCATTCAATTTGATTACGTCATAGGTCATGAGATAGCATGACTCATGACACATCTACGCTTATACTTCAGTGTCAGTGTCTGGTAAGCTGTAACTGTCGAAAATCTCCGGCAAAGAAAGCGATTCAGGGTCATTCAGGTCAAATGTCGTCAAAGTCTATTTTAATCGGCTTTAGTATTTTTTTAGTGTGGAAACGAAATATCCGTGCATGGAAGACCTTCTTGGGAGCTTGCTCCGTACGACTGCACATTCCAAATTACTGAAGATTTTCCCTCATGGTGCAAACTTGTTTCAAAGGAATGCCGCTTCAGTGAGCGCGCCGGAGAGTGCGGAGTGGTTCTCTTTTCAACGCAATTTTTTTGAAAGTTAACCCGGGTTTCTGATCCTCTCGATTAACTTGAAGACGGGAGCAACACAATGAAGGGTGGGAGTCGGGAGGCAAAGGGGCACAAAAGTATGGGAGGCAAGAGACTCTGACCTCCCATGTCTTCTTTCTCTCCCCCCCCCCCCCCCCACAAAGCTGAATAAGGAAATGCAGCGTCACAGCTAAGTGGTCAATGACGCGGGCTCAAGCCCTTGAGGTTAAAAATTCAGCGAAATTTGAGGAGAACAATAGGTCTGGTATTTAAAACCAAGGTATTCTGTCGTAGTTGAAGGCATTTTCCTATTTCCAGTGTTTTTATGGAGAAAATTAATTTTTGAAAATATCTAGGGGGTGTACAAAGTTTTCGGAGGTTGTTCTCTAAAAGAAAAGCGAAAGGGAAACAACGCCCAGAAGCAACAAATAGAAAATCGAACGTGCAAACAACTCAAAATCCGTTTTCCTCTTTTCCGCGCCAAAGCTTGACGCATGCGCAAATATTATTCAGCTCTGTCGGGCGATACTTTATCTTTCTGAGTATAAACAAATGCAATAAAGTACGCAAAATGGCGTTAGACATGGATAGTCCTTTGGAATCTCCGCCGGTTGCGATATTTAGGGGATTGAGATTTATCTATTGGTGAAGGAAAACGTAGCAATAATAACCATGGCGTCTTCCAATACATCGAATGCTGGAAGTAGCCACCAGGAGCAGAGAGAGCAGAAGGTTCTTGATGTCATATTTCTCTGTGACGAATGGAAATCTTCAAAGGGTGGATTGTCAACTTTCAATCGAGAATTTGCCATTAATTTGGCACAAGCGACGACTGGTAGCATGAAAATTCACTGCTATGTCTCTTATAGCGATGATCGGGACAGAGAAGATGCTAAACAACATGGTGTCAATTTAATCACAGCTCGAAGTGTTCCTGGTTCAGCCGACCCCCACGAGTGCTTGAAGTTTCCACCCTCGCAGCTCCCAAACCCACATCTGGTGATAGGCCATGGAAGAAAGCTGGGTATTCCTGCATATTTCCTAGCCCAGTCTACAAAGTGTAAATGGGTCCAATTTGTTCACGTCTACTGCGAGGATCTTGGGAAATATAAAGAATCTGCCACGGCTGCAGAAGATACAATCGAAGAAAACGAGAAGAAGCACAAGATGGAAATTGATTTGTGTAAAGCAGCGGATGCAGTTGTTACTGTTGGCTCCCGTCTACAACAGAAGTACAGCAGACGTCTCCTTAATGTTGAAGTGAAGATTATCACTCCTGGGATCTTTGGAAAGTTTTCCAATGAATCAAAATTGGCTGTAGACAGATCGGTTGTAAAGAATTTTAATGTGTCTTTGTTTGGCCGAGCTGCCTTTGAGGATCTTTCCCTGAAAGGCTATGATGTAGTTGCAAATGCCATTGGTTCTCTTGGTGAGAACTTTGAGTTGACATTTGTCGGCTCATCTCCCGGTGAACAACGAAAAGTTGAGCAATGGTTTCTTGACAACACGTGCATCAACCGCAAACAACTAACCATCCGTCGATATTGCAGTGAACAAGAGGAACTCAAGGTGATGTTCTATGAGTCAGATTTGGTTGCTCTGCCATCCCGTACCGAAGGATTTGGGCTCGTTGCCCTTGAGGCCATTTCTGCTGGTGTTCCTGTTCTTGTCTCTGGCGAATCTGGCATAGCTGAGGCTTTGCAAAAAGTAGAAGGTGGAAACACTGTCATTGTTGGATCAGGTGAAGATAAAGATGAATGGGCACGAAGGATCAGAGAGATGTATGAAGAAAGCGCAGAAGAGAGAGAAGCCAATGCTGTGAAGCTTCGCGAGAACTACAGGAAAGTTTACTCTTGGAAAGCAGAATGTGAGAGGTTTAAAGGGCTGATTGAAAATGTTGTGAAAACTGCAAATGGTGAGCCCACTTCTTTTAATTTTTCTTTTTTTTCAGTACATTTGCTGAAATGTCATGCTACATGTACAAGCTAAACCTTATGTGTAGAATGAGCCACATAAGGCAAACTGAATACTGGTACATGTAGATAAGCATAAGAACAAGTAAAGTGCTCCTGTATGTCTGGAGTCACTACATTTATCTCGACTTGTGGTTGGACCACAAGTGAATTGTCTACTTTATTTTTTTTTATATTAAATAGAGGGGTCTGTATCTTGCACTAATCAGATTGCCACTGAAGAGTATGTATCTCACACCAATCAGAGTGCTGCATGAGGGTATTTATCTTGCACCAATCAGATTGCTGCATAAGGATATTTATCACATAAACTGCTGTGTTATGCAAGGATTTTTGGCCCTGAGAAAAGCCATAACAACACGTGAAAAAATATTGTATTTTTTCACATGTGTTGATATAGCCAATCAGCTGCACGTCACTTGCCTTTGGCACCACTCGGTCAGGTTGATGAATGAACAGCAAAGCCTTCATGACTCTCAATACAAGTTGTTTGTCGGAGTTTTCTCGAATTATGGCAGCTAAAACACTTAAAAAATCCTTATCGCTGGCAGACAATGAGGTTCCAAGTTTCCTAGAAAGGGAAGGAAACCAATATACTAAAGAAAAACCAAAAGTTGCGTATTCAGTGGCTTTGGTGTTAGCATTTCTCTTGTCTGAGAATGAAAATTGGCAACTGGAAGATATACCATTAGCTAATTTTGGCTGTTTACCTGAAAGACTTCTTCTGTCAGTAAGGACAGCATTCAAAGTGCAATCAGAACACACCTGATAATAGCACTACATGAACATTGGGTAATTTTTCATGTTCTAGAATTGTACTCCATCAATCAAATTCCATTTTACCTCATTAGACTTTGCTCCATGACATGTCATTTCCCTGTAAAAAACCTACATTTTATCATGTATCCTAACTGCATTTTCTGACACCGCTAAAAGAAATTCACACAGAACAAAATGGGATCGATAGTGAACTTTCCTTGCAATTCTCCCATGTTTTGAATTTGTCTACAAATAAAATTTGCTTTTAGCTACCTTGGACTTAACCCAATTGCATGTCAATTCATTGTAAACAACCTTCGTTTTATCATGTAATTCACACACAGAGGGCACAGTCTAGATAGGTAACAGCCAATCAAGGAGCCCTCTTTAAATTATTATCCTTTTCTCTTGTTCAATGTATCTTCACTTAATCAAGATTGTAATTATATGTCTTTGACCAGGGTCCATTGGAGACACAAAAGAACTTCAGTGTGCTTTTTGTATTAAAATTAGATGAAATCCTATTTTTGGGACAACTAACTGTAGACGAGTAATTTTGATTTTCTCTCCACAAGAGGAACAGCAGTGAGCATGGTCTCTTTGGCAACCATTATTTGGTCTCACATTTTAATGGTTAAATAGGTAAGAGGTGAAAAAACCTTGTTATAGTAAGATTAAATTTGACTGTTACAATTTAACAGGTGGTAAGTTGAATGTTAAGGTTGCAGTTGATGACCTGAAACCTGAAGAACAGAATATGCAGACTGGCATGTTGGCAACAGAGTCTGCCAGATGTCAAGGGGTTCAGCAGCCTAGGGCATCTGCTACATCAACTGCATCTGGAAGTGTGTCCTATTCACAGAAAGAGCATCTCAATGCCCTTGAAAAGGAAATCTTTCTATCAATTGTGCAAAATTATCTCAAGACCACACCACCACAGTCCCCTGAAGAGCACAGTAGGTTCATGGAATACACACAAAAAATGAAGCTCATCATTACTGGTGTTGCTGTAGGAAGTTTGGTGATAGCAGTGAAGTGTGAATCTCTAATGATATTGGAGGAGTTGTGGACAGATTACTCATCTGGTCGTCTTGGTGAAGTGGTTCAGAATTGTTTTGTCACTGAAAAGATCTTGAAGGAACTGAACCTGGCTGAGCTGAGGCTGAAGACAACAATAGACATAGAAGAGTACAATGCATGCAAAGCATTCTTTGAGAAAGATGCTCTTAGAGGTTGGTAGAAAGAATGTAACAAGGCCTGGTCCTATCATAAAATATTTGTAAAGAGTTTTGAATGAAATCCATCAGTCTTTCAACACATGGAGTATGGTAGGGTACATGTCATTAAGGGATGGGTGCAGTTTTTGATCAAGATTGATGGAACTTGTCTTTGAATAAACTCATGCTGACTATTGTATGTAAATCATGCTGATGCAAGATGAAGTAGTTTGTCTGCAAGACATTCAATTTGATGTTTTATTCTTCTCAAACATCTCTTCCCAGTAACCTGTTATCTTTCTTAGTAAGACATTTGGCTCAATATTTCCTCTCTATAGGGTTGTATTTATCTTTCCTTAATTTATTTGATTGCATCCATTAATCAAAGGTTAATTGGCAAGACTTTTGTTGGAGGGACCATGAAAGAAAATTTTTTCTAGTTTTTGCATGTTGGGTGTTTTTAAAGATAGTTTGAGGTGTCTTTATCTTTTAAAATGTTTGTCTTCTTGTAAATCTGATTTTAGATGTTTTATCCTCTGAATTCCACTCCACAAGTTCAACCAGTGAAAGTCCACTAACAAAAGAACAATGGGAAAAAATTGAACAGAAGACAAAGATTATGGAGACGGCGAAATTGGAAGGTGAAAAAGAAATTAAAAACTTGTATTAATTTATTATGGAAAGTTTTTGTGAACAGTTATAACAATTATGTGATAAATCTTTGAAGAATAATTTCAGTGCAATCATGTGGCATCAATAATTTAAAATAATTGTACACAGTTCCACTTATGGGAACTAAACATTTGTAGAGAAGCTGTGAATGTTAATCTCTCCATTTTTTTTACCTTGACACTGTATGTGGAAATACAGAAACCTTTTGTAAAAGACTAAAGGCAGGTACATGTAGATAACATGCTATCATTGCATGCATGCTAGATTGCATGATTTATTTCTGTAAATGTTTTGATATGGATAAACTAGCAGTGATAGTTCCCTTTCAGTCACCATTAACTTTTTCCCACTTTCTTCCGTCTTGAAATTTGTCATGTTACAAACATTTTGTGTACTGGGTACTATTTAATTGGAGGATTGGTGTGCGATTTCAGGTTTTAGGAGAAGGAACACTGGTATAGAAGTCCTCTTATACTGATGACCTGCAAGCAGACTATTATCCAATATGTTTGAAGTTTAATGTGATATTAATGGTTTCAAGTGCAGCTGAAGCACAATTTTAACTTGGAAACTTTGCTTCAAATCATCAGATCAGAAATTAAACATCAAAGTTGATGTGGAACATATGAAATGTGCAGATCAAGATGCTTACAATACAGCCTCAGTTTTAGCTTTGGAGCCAGCAGGATATCAGAAGGCATCCACAGCTTCAGGCACAAAGAGAAAAAGACATTCTGATGCAGATTTAGAAGATCTCCAACCACTCAAAAAGAAAGTATTGTGCTTAATTGCCATGAATTACCTTGATACTACACCAGCACAGAGCAGGGATGAATGCAACGAGTTTAAGGAATACTTACAAGAAATGAAGGTCTTTATCATAGGTGTTTCTGTGGGAAGTTTGGTGATAACAGTAAAGTGTGATTCTCTCTCAAGCTTGGAGGAATTATGGGAAGATTACTCTTGTGGCCTTTTGGATAAGATGGTACGAGATTGTTTTGTAACTGAAAAGATCTTGAAGGAACTTAACCTGGCAGAACTGAAGCTGAAAATAATGATAGACAAAGAAGATTACAATGCATACAAACTGTACTTTCTTGAGAAGGATGCACTCAGAGGTCAGTTGAAAGAAAGAAAAAGGCCTGGTCCTTTGGAAGAAGGGTCCAGGTTTTGATCAAGATAGAACCAATTGTCTCATGAATAAGCTCATGATGACTATGTATACAATGACAATCTGTGGCTAAAAGTGATTTGTTTTCAAGAAATTTCCTAGTTTATTTTCCTGTCTGTCTGGTTGTATTTATCTTTGGCTCCAAATGTAAATAAAATAAAACAACCTAAAATAAAAATTGGCAAGATGTTTGTTGGAGGAACTATAAAAGAAAAAGTCACTTTTGTTTGTGTGTGGGGTTTTTATAAAAACGATTTGAAGTGTGTTGTATGGTTTTGAATTTCAGTATTCAGTGATTGCTTCACTATTTGTTTTCTTTTAAATCTGATTTTAGATGCTTTATCCTCTGAATTCCACTCCACAAGTTCAACCAGTGAAAGTCCACAAAAACAAGAAGAGCTGAAAAAGTGGAAACAGAAGATAAAGATTGTTGAGACAGAGAAACTGAAAGGTGAAATCAAAATGAAAAGATATATTAAGTTATTATGGAAAGTTGTTGTGAACAGTAATAACAATTTATTATTTGACAAAACTTTGCAGAATTATCTCAATTTATTCAGTGTGGCATTAATAATATTAATACTATTTTAAGAGTTCAACATATGGGAAACAACATACAGGGTATCTGAAAAGAGGCTGTGAATGCTAATCTCACCCTGTACTTTTTGCTCTTAGGTACTTCACCCCTCACTGTAATACCCACTACCACTAACAGAAAGGAACTTGTAGAGAAAGGGCAGGGAAGGAAAGGTGAAGAGGAAGCTCAGTTTGAGTTAATTTCTAAAGTGAATTAAGTGTGTTCAGCTATTGTGTGGTGTAAAAAAGTGTGCTTTGGGATTAAACATTTAAGGTTGCTAGGGTCTGTAGGGTAAAACTAAACTGACAATTATTTGAAGTAGTTTCAGTTCTTCATGAAAAAGATTAATTTGAAAGAAATTAAAACCCAATTTAGTTTTCCCTAAGGGAAAGTTAGGGTGGTAGTCGCTGGGGATGGTGAAACAGTATTATTAACAATAAAATGGTGATAATGATAATAATTATTAAAATACTAATCATAATAATAATGGTATAATAATAGTATAATGAAGGTTTTTTTTCAACCTTAATCATAAATTATGTATTGAAAAACTGACATTGGTCATGTGTATTAGATAAATTTCATGCACTTATATACAGATGGTCACATGTTGATTTGCTGTGTTATCATTTCTCAAGTGAAAGTAACACCATGAATATTAGTATTGCTGTAAATAATGTTAAATATTGTAAATTATTCCAAATATGTTTGTGCCTGAATCTCTACCTATGTTAAAGGGAATTTGAGTTGGTTTGTGGAATAGACCCTTTAAGCCCTACGAGTGATTAGCATCTAATTTCTCCTTATAATATCACTCCTGAATCGCACATTAAGGTCACGAGAATGAAGGAAATGGTCAGCAGGTAAGGAGGCTTTTGATTGGCAAGCAAATTCTCCTTTTCAGCACCTTAAGAAATGTATAAAGAGCGGTGTGGAGAATATGCAGACTGATGATAGGATCTAAAGGGTTGAGATAATATACATGAGTATGTGTACATGAAAGAGATGTTTTGAGGGTATCCAGTCAAGTCGCCGACGGTTCAACTCGCCAACGCCAACTCGCCGACGTATAAAATCGAGTAGAAACGTCGGCGAGTTGGTCTTCAATCCAGTATTGAACTTATCAGAAGTTAAACATATAGAAAAGTAAAAAATCTTTAGGAAAAATCAATTTTTTTCTTACAGCAAAGTTTATAAGGATCTCATGGCGAATAAAGCCAGGTAAATATCGCCAATAACCAAGAAAGCTTCAGACGCCAACGAGATAATTATTGTGTGACAACAATGCTGAAAAGTCTCATCATTTCAATCGGTCAGGTTTTTTTTAAAGAAAACTTGGCTTTCTGGACAAAGTCTTTAGTAAAAAAACAATTCTTTTTGTTTCCAACAAAGTTTATAAGGATCTCATCGCGAATAAAGCAGGATAAACATCGCAAATGACTATAAAAGCTTCTGACAGACAGACGCGAACGAGCTATTGTGTGACAACAACACTGTAAAGACTCATCATGTCAGTTGGTCAGATTTTTTTTAAGAAAACTTGGCTTTCTAGACGAGATCTTTCGTAAAAAAACAATTATTTTTATTTCCAACAAAGTTTATAAGGATGTCAAGGCGAATAAAGCGAGGTGAACATCGCCAATAACCAAAAAAAGCTTTAAATGCGAACAAGTTATTGTGTGACAGCCACCGTCATTCTCGATTCACGCTTCGGTAGCTTACTTTTGAAGGAGTTTACGTTTGGTCCGTCTTAATACCGGGCTATGCCAGTGAACGGCAAGCATTTTCTAAACGCTTTTACAATACAAATACGATTAGTATCTAACCAGAAGCTGACCAGAATCCAAAGAAGGGCTAATAGGCGATTGCAGAGTAAGGTGTTTGGATTTTGGGAGAAATATGAGAATGGTTAAAAAAATAGCGGCTCAGTTATTGAAATCAATGTCGAGATTAAACGTTTTAAATTTTTATTTTAATAAATTAAATTTAATTAATTAATTTAATTAATTAATTAAATTTTAATTTATTTTAATAAATTTTTTTTTTTAATTTTATCGTACATCAAACGTTCTCGATCATGAATAAATCATTCTTTAAAGTTAAAAAAACGTGGTTCCGCGTGGTTGCTATGATTCACACAATAACTCGTTCACGTCTGAAGTTTTAATAGTCATTGGCGATGTTCACCTTTCTTGATTCGCCTTGACATCCTTACAAACTGTTGGAAATAAAAAGAATTGTTTTTTACCAAAGATCTTGTCTACAAAGCCAAGTCTTTTTTTGAAATCTGACCGATTGACTTGATGAGTCTTTACAGTGTTGTTGTCACACAATATCTCGTTCGCGTCTAAAACTTTTTTGGTCATTGGCGATGTTCACCTTGCTTTATTCGCCTTGAGATCCTTATAAACTTTGTTGGAAATAAAAAGATTTTTTTTTTTTTTTTTTTTTTTTTTTTTTTTTTACTGACTATCTTGTCCAGAAAGCCAAGTTTCTTAAAAAAATCTAACCGATTGACATAATGAGAGATTTACAGTGATTTGAGATTTACAGTGTCGTTGTCACGCTCAATAATATCTCGTTCACGTCTGAAGCTTTCTTAGTCATTGGCGATGTTTACCTGGCTCTATTCGCCATGAGATCCTCATAAACTTTGTTGGAAGAAAAAAATTGCTTTTTCCTAAAGACCTTTTACTATTCTATGTGTTTAACTTCTAATAAGTTGTACTGGATTGAAGACCAACTCGCCGACGTTTCTACTCGATTTTAAACGTCGGCGAGTTGGCGTTTTGAGCACCTTTTTTAAATCTATCTTTAACTACAAGTTGGTATGCCTTTTTCTAACTATTTATCAGTAGAAATGCTAATCTCTCTGTGTATACTTTGTTTTATGCATGTTGCCTTTTCCTGGATCTTCTACCTTTGACCCTGAAGAAGAACTAGGAGAGCTACATCTGAAACTTCAAAGAATGAAAGATGAATGAAAGATGTTCTTAAATTAAATTTCACAGTTAAACTTGACTGAGAATGCTTTTAAATACATTTAGCTCTCATTAAAAATGTTTTTTTTTTAAAGGAAATTATACCTGATTTAGTTTTCCCTCGCTCTGTCCTTCACCATAAGGGAGTATAGTAAAGTTTGCATGCCTTAAAAAACTGACAGTGATGTAGTTTAGATAGATTTTGTATACCATTTTCAATCAGTAATTGCAGGTTAAGTGATACCATGAATTGCTCTTTGTACTTTTTCCTTAGGTACTTCACCCTTCACTGTACTGTCCACTGCTGGTCACACAAAAAAAGTGGAAGCAAGACACAGCACAGTGAAATTTCAGGGAAAGAAAGGTGAGTGAAAAGAGACACAGAAGCTAAGCAATAGTGAAAATTAAAATTTTTAGGTAATAAATAGAATGCTCTTAAATTCTTTTAGCAGTTATGTCAGTTGTTACTTTTCCAAGTACAGTTGCCTCTTATGGCTGCAGACACCCAAGAGGGTGATTTAGTGTCTGCAGTTATGAGAGTCATTAATAATGGGGTATGAGAGAAATAAAAAATTTTATGAAATATGAAATAATGTGACTACACAAACATAAAGTTTCTAACATGACCCCATGAACCAGAAAAAAATCTGCCCAAAAACAAAAAATTCTCATGTTTGCACCCAATTGAAGAAGGGTTTGTTTATGTTCATTTATCTTTTATATTATGTGAGTCCGGATTTTGGAGGAAGTATTTAATTGTCTGCTATAGTGAAGGAAAAAAACAAGTGAAATGTTGTGCTGGGTGGCAGGAAAGGGAGTTTATTTCAGTCACTTCTTTAATATGCATTTCCCCAGTATTTTACTTTAACATGACTATAATTTGCTGATGGCACAGGTATACCTGTTGTAATCATTTCTGTGTAAAGTAAGAGACTGAATTTTGAAAAGCTCTGTATACCTTTGCTCCCAGGTTCTTCACCTCCCCCTCTTCTCTCCACCACTGATCTTGAGGAGAAGCTAGGAAAAGTATGTGAGGAAATTGAGATGCTGAGAGTGAAAGGTGAATAGAAAAATTCATATCTTATCATTTTTAGGGAGAAATTGCATGATACAAGGAATGCTAATAACTGTCCATAAAGTTTGCTTAAGTTTCAGAAGGAGCTAGAATATTGAAAAGTAAAAACCAAACATTTTCAACTCGAGGGTGATGATGAACTAGTTTGAAAATATTTTCTTTTTAATTTTTTATTTATTTTAGCCTTGTAAATAGCTCAATGCTATTAAATGATTTCATTTTTTCCAGTAAATACCAGTACTCTCCAGCAAGAGAAATTATTCCCTAACAGAGATATTAACCTTTTTCTGTCCTTACTTTTATCCAACAATACTGCTCTTAGCTCTTATTCAGTAACTTAGTTTTATTAAGAAACATATTTTGAATTCAGTTTTGCCTCATAATCTACAACTTCAGTCAAAGGTAGTATTAAATTAGCTGTGGCATTTGATAATGAAATAATACTTATAGATAGGTTATTTCACAATGATGTAATGGAAAACATGCATCATTGTTTTTCACTTGACCTCCATACATGTTAGTATGCTTTAACTTTTTATATCAGGTGAGGCATTAAGTGTTAAATATATTTCTGTGTACCTTTTCTCTCAGGTAGTTTTTCTGTCCTTCAATTTTCAACCATTGATCTTGAGAAAAAACTAGCTGAACTACGCATGGAGCTTCACAAGCTCAGAATGGAAGGAGAATATAAAATGTTTAATGATTCATTATCAGAGAGAAATAAATCCAAGAATGCTATTAAAGGCTTTCACCCCTGTATCGAATCATCTCTTTTCAAGGGAAATTATCCCTTATTTAAAAGAACCTCTTATCTGATTTTATTACTGTTGACGAATGCTTCCAGTCTCCTTATTAAAATTATACATTTTCAAGGGAAATTATTCCTTATTAAAGCCAACTCCTCTTCGTTTAAAATTGTTAAGTGAGATAGTAATCTAATACTTTCAGCTATTCACACATGACCCTAACACAATGTGCAGTGTTTGTTAAATGCCTGTTTTTAACCATTTATGTAAGGTAAGTCCGTGAATGCTAAGTACAGTGTATCTTACTGTTTACCTTTCCTTTCAGGTACTTTGCCTCCCCCTGAACTCTTTACTGCTGATTTTGAAGAAGAACTAAAACGACTCTGTAAAGAACTTAACAGACAAAGAATGAAAGGTAAGTGAAACATGCGTATTGGCTCCGTTGAACAGGGCAAAAGAAATATGAAAAGTGATGCAAGGAAATGGTTGCACTTACTAGTATTTACGCTTGATTTTTAATTAACAAGCTAAAAGGTGAAACACTGTCTTTTAGTTTGTTTTAAAGGACTCCTATTATTATCTCTCAAATATCTAAGCCCCGCAAGCAACTTGCAAAACATCTGCGCCGCTCATGATATGTTGGAACATTGAATAATGAGTATTTACTCTATATTTAAGATTATCCCTGCTCTTATTTAATGTTATCAACAAAGAATGGTGTTTAAAATTCTTTAAACCATTTTTCTGTTTACTCCTTTTTTCAGGTAGTTCACCTTCCCCTGCTTCCATCATTAAGGTAGTAGTTAGACTTCAAAAAGTCAGGATGGAAGGTAAATAAATAATGCAAATTTAGAGACAAAATAATTTTTAAGCGGAATGCTATTAAACAGGTCCACTTCGTAATCGAAATATCTTTCTCCACGGAACTCCTGCACTTGCAGCCTTCTACTGCAATAATAATTAACAACTGCAATGCTCATTGGAGGCTTAGAAATCAGTTAAGTTCCTCTTTTGGCAACCAGCACTTAGATAGAGACTGTTTTCACGAGTGGTCAATCCTGGCAACCCAGCCATTAGCGGCCATGTATTAAGGAGACTGAAACCTCCCATTGCGCTAGAAAATAAAAATGATAAAATAATAGAAAAAAAAGACAAAGGAAAGGAAAAGTGATTTTCTTCTTAGTGCGTGTTAAAAAATTATCTGGCTCAACAGGATAAACTCATCCTGGTCTTAGAAATTTTCAAATTTTGCAACTGACTCTAGCAAAAGCACAGGTACTTTTTCATTTTATGCGTAGTAGCGTGATGCGCGCGTGCAGTGCTTGGGATTTGCACGCGCATGCATTAAGTGCGCGGTACTGTAGTAAATCTTGGATGCAACTCGAGCATTTTATCAGAGTGCTAAGTCATTTTTAATTGTATCCGTTTAAACCCTTGATGTGTTAATACCCTGCTGGCGTCAGGCGTAAAAATTGACGAATCTCAACAGTTAGCCTTAACACAATATAACTAGTTTATTTACACAATTCAAATTACAATGAAAGGTGAAAAGAAACAAAAGAGGTTATCCCTTTCAAGTTTGTATCCTAAAATAAATAAATATAAATAAATAATTAAATAAAATATAAATAAATTAAATAAATATAAATAAAATAATTAACCGTCCTAGAGCACTCGGTGAGCGAAGAAAATAACCTCTGATGTAGAGTCGGCCAACTAAGGGTCCTTAAGCACTCCTCATACGACATATCTCGGCCAATGTTTCTGACGGCATATCTAGATGTTCTACGTTGTACTTTCTCTAAAATAACCGAGTCCTTTTTGAAGTGTGGAGACCACACTGGAGAGCAATACTCGAGTATTGGATGCACTCAACTTTTGTACAATTTCGAGAACAATTCAGTGCTCCTGGGGCCTACTGTTCGACTTATAAATCCGAGCATGCTGTTTGCCTTGTTTGCGCATTTGTTGGTGTGCAGGCTCTATGATATATTTGATGTGATGTGAATTCGAAGATCCTTAACGTTAGATTAAAAAGGGTTCACCGAAGAAATGTTTCTTTTAGACTCCTTAACGAAAAGAAGTCAACCGTTAGCTTTAATATGGTCTAAATTTTAACCGTTAGCCGTGAAAACCATTACCCCTTTGAGACCTTCATTTAGCTCGTGCATTAAATAACTTTTGCAAACGTTGGTGATATCTTTGAATGGCAAATGTAAATTTAACCCTAAGCTTGTCCGTGATCTGTCACAGTTAATGACAACATTGACGCTTAATTTGTCTTTAGAGCGGTGCCTTATTTTAATAATTCATCTAAACTGACCTGAAGTACTGAATTATTTTTTGCCTTTTTTGTGTCCCTCATGATAGCATTAGAGAACGCCATTTATCTGACCATGAAATCAGGACTAGCGAAGTTTGATGTCAGTTTACCAGAGGAACTCCAGAGCTATATCAACTACTTATTAAATGAGTCGGTCAAACTTGGCTTACGCAGGCGAGGTACTTAACATTGTTAAAATAAGCTTGTGTTGGTTTTCAAACACATGTCCAGTTATCTATTTTCTGTTGCAGATTATTGAGAAATGCTAGGTTTGTGTAGTGGTCAAGGGATTTTTTTTTATCCAGATTTGTGATCTTGTGTTGGGTTTTTCCTTTTTTTTTCTTTTTTGAAACAATCATCAAATGACGTGCACGGTCTAATGCCTGTTCTCAATAAGAAAAAAAAAATGATTTATAGACAAACCCCTTTCTGAAGGCCGTGTGCGGTTCTTACTGTCCGTCTCCTTGTTTTATCAACTCATTTCCTTTGATGATTCAAAAGTAAGTCGAAACACCGAGACTCGAAATTCTTTTTGTTTCCAATTTGCCAAGGTATCTTTTGTGGTTTGTCAGTTTTGAGACAAAAATAAATGTAAAGGTGGTTTTTTTCGCTGTAATGTTTTCAGGTAAAAGATTAATATTTCTTTTGTTTTAATCCTTTAGTACTCCAATCACCTCGAGCCCTGGAGGAATTACGAGAAGCAATGAATAAAAACGAATTGGAAACATTCCTTACTATTCACATCAGGGAAGGTGCATGGCAAGTGGTGCTGCTGTTTATGGATGAGCTCCCTAAATACAAACTACCATCGTACTGGTATCGTGAAGTGTGGGACGAGGACGAGGAGATGTTTAGTATACCCTTATACAGTTCGACGTCTGGCATATTGAGGGCGTGGCCAACAGAGTACGATCCTGGTTTGATAACACTGTGTAAAGCGATCACCAACAGTGCCTGGAAAGTAATCAGATTAATCCTCTCCGGCCGAAGGATATCTGATGCAGGTTTGAAGAACTTGAGTACCGCGCTTACTCAGAGCGAACTTTACCGCGTGACACTGTATGGCATTGGTTTACAAAGTCAAGGATTAAAACACCTGTGTGAAGCGCTGATTAGTGGTGACTGCAATTTAACCTGCTTAAACGTCAGTAACAATAGGTTAGGAGATGAAGAAATATTACACTTGTGCAACCCACTAACCAGCGTTAACTGTACATTAACTAGCTTAAACGTCAGCGACAACATGTTAGGAGACGAAGGAATCGTGCACTTGTGTAACGCGCTAACCAGCGTTCACTGTAAATTAACCAGCTTAAACGTTAGTGACAATACGTTAGGAGACGAAGGAATCATGCACTTGTGTAACGCGCTAACTAGTGTTAACTGTACACTAACCAGCTTAAACGTCAGTGGCAATAGGTTAGGAGACAAAGGAATCAAGCGCTTGTGTAAGGCCTTGACTGATACCAAATGCAAACTAAGCAGCTTAAACCTCCACGCAAATTGGAATGTAACAGATGAAGGCCAAAAGTGTTTGTCTCAAATGTTAACTGGTACTGACTGGGAAGTTAGAGGAGGTCTTAGACTTTCCCGTTCAACTAAAAAGTGGAGCAAGTCACAAGTAAGTGGCACAGAGCCCTGACAGGTTCCTCCTCTAACGTTTCGTCTGTCATGAAAAAAATCAATTTTTATAAATGACAACTGAAAGATTATTGTTCAAGATAATTAATTAGATAACTGACCTTCTAGTCACTATCACTTGTTGAACGGAGTATTAAAAATGACCAGCAGTGAGGCAGTCGAAACATCGCGATCAAGATGAGAAATGACTCGGTATCATGACTCAAACGATTATTAAACGTTCATTATTCGATAGAAGAATTTCACCGTTTTAAAAAGTAGACTGTAAATGTAACTGAATAGTGAGTCTCTTTTTGGAAGCGTAGTTGCAATTTCGTATAACGGGTCTGTTGGCAAACTGTGCTTATTTTTGTGAAAATGTTTAAAATCTGCAGGCAAAACGTTATACTGGTGATTTAGGAATAATAAGATGCCTAGAATATTGAATTATATTGTGATAGCCTTTTAAATGAATATCGTTGTGTTCTTAAAGAAAACTTCTAAAAAGTCTACATGAAAAAGTGACGTATAAATAAAATAACAGCATTTTATCTTTTATAGGCTTTCATATTTTTTGTTAGTAGACTCCAAGAGTATAATGTGTAAGCTTAATTGAAATATACTTGAACAAAAAGGAATGTTTTGTTCTGCCTTGTTCGTTTTCGAAGCCAAATGTAGGCGTTGTACAACCAATTGTATTCTCGTTCAAATGAGTTCATTTGGACTTTACCTAGTAAGTCATTTACACAAAGCTTGTGCTCCAGCTCGTAACTTTTCATCGTAGCTGATGATTTTATGAAGAGAAGAGTTATGTATTACTCTAAAATTACATACTAATCGTAGGAAATTGCGTACGGGTAACGTAGTTTTTATAATTTAGAATCTCTTTTTTAATTAACTGGAATAGTTCAGAATGTAATGTATATGTAATCTAATAGATAATATTTAGGTTACTGTTCTAAAGTTCTCAACTCTTGGTAGATATATTTCACATATATATTTGATATTTTTGAAAAGACCACACTAAACTGCGAAGTACATTAACCAAGGACATTGAGTATGTGCAAGGACTGCTGTTGAATGAAATAAATATTTATCTAGCTTTAACAGATCTTGAACATGTCAATAGAGCCTTAATGAAGGAAACACGAGCTAGAACACACGTATCCGTTTTATTTGGACATGAAGGTTCTTTTCCCGTTTGTATTTGGTCTTGAATAAATAGAGGTAAGTCCCTCCTTGGTCAAAAGCAAAACTCTAAATGGCTTGCGCAAGAGCCTGGTTCAGGGCTCTTTGCGGGAAAGTGTCAAGTAATTTCGGTTGGCAAGAACGCTCTTCCATAAAACCAACTGCTTGGACTTAGCCATAGACTTCCTTTCAATCTTCTCGCAAATTTACTGACAATAGAAGCTCAGGGGAAAAAGGTCTGTAGCTCTCTACTTTAATTTTGGCACCTTTCATATGAAGCGGAGTATCACTGAGCTGTTTTCGAAAAAAACAATTAAATAAACAGCTATATTCCCAGCCTTCGGAATTATACCAAATTTGAATGAATCATTAAACAAAGTGCATTGGAGCGAGGCTAGTGAGTTACTGCAACATTTCAAGATTATTTCTTGACTGAATGTCGTCAGGGCTGCAGCTTATATAGGCATTTAATTCCAACAGGAGATTTTTAACTTCAGTGCATTCGGTACCTGCGCAAAATTCTTTGTGCTATCAGCTTTCAAGAGGTTAGGAAGATTAGTCAAATTTTCCGATGTGAACTAGCGAATAAAACTATCCGCAACGGTTTTTTTTTTGGATCAGTCAGTATCTGTACCAGCTTAAAGTATCTCAAGGTCGAAACTGAAAAGGGAAATATATCTTTTATTGTTACGTCACTCAATCTTTAATTCTTCCTTTCAACTAAACCTTATGTACATGAGAAAAAAATGCACAGGTCTAGAGACACTGCATCTGTTCCTTGACAGAGCCTACAATTTGCAGCAAATAGAGGCCAGGTATTCTCAGTCAGAAAAGGGAAAGGAAAATCGAACGCGTATGTCAAGTAAAAAGAACTGCGTCAAGCTTATTCAGCCCTCCCTCTAAATTTCTAGACCCCTACCCTAAAAAAAAACCAAAAATTTTTGAGCGTTCAAAGTTATTTATTCGTTGGTATATCTTTATTGTGCTTTATTTATATCTTTATTTTCATAACAGTCATTTAGATGACTAAGCTTGATCTTACTTCCATTACTCGTGATCAGCTGGGTTTGTACTCGGTAACGTAATTTTCAAAACGATTGAGTTCTTTGAAAAGTCTTTATAGTGATGACAACGTGTGATTAGCCATGTCGTTGGTCGGTTAAACTGAAACAACTTTCGCACCCTCTTCATGTTTTTCTGGTGCAGTTTTAATGAATGAATAAGACAGGTCACAATCATGTATCTTCAATTTCAAGTTTCTTGATGTATAATTGTCGAGAAGAGTGCCAGTATGCGGCGATAGATTAAGCATCGACCAGCGGGTGTCCTTTTTATCCATCGAGCATGCGCAAGTAAATGGCCGCTGGCTCGCATCTCAAGTTTTCTTCGTGCCTTCTTTTTGTCACTCATGTATGGGCAGGATAACTTCTTGAACTAGCATATGAATGCAATTTACCGAAAATATTTCCTGAGCAAAAGTATAACTTCAGCTCTTTTTTTGGCTATGATTTTATTCTTCGTTTTCAGTTTGTTTGATTTTTTAATTTATTTTTCCAGCTGAAATCCCCTCTGTTTGCATTGACAACATTATTGAAAAAGTGTAGAATTCCATTTATTTTTTCTATCTTTGGTTCATTTATCTATTTTCATGCATTCGTGTTAACATCACTCTCTTGTTTCCAATTTGCCGTGGTACTTTTTGTGGTTTGTCAGTTTGAGACAAAAACGAGAAAGATCCGCAAAGATGTTTTCTTCGCAATTATGTTTTCAAGTAAAATACTAATTTTCCTTTTATTTTAATCATACAGTACTCCAATCGAAATTTCGAGAATCAACGGATAAATACGAATTGAAAACATTTCTTTATGCTCATATCAGAGGATGTGCATGGCAAGTGGTGCTGCTGTTTATGGATGAGCTATCTACTCGTAAACTGCTATGGAACTGGCATCATGAAGTGTGGGACGAGGACGAGGACGAGGACAAGGAAATGTTTAGTATATCGTTGTACAGTTCAACGTCAGGCATATTGAAGGCGTGGTCAACACAGTACGACCCTGGTTTGGTAACACTGTGTAAAGCAATCAACAACAGGGACTGGAAAATAACCAGATTAATCCTCTCTAGCAGTCGGATATCTGATAAGGGTTTCAAGACCTTAAGTACAGCGCTAACTCGATTGAACTTTACAGCTTGACAATGTTTGACAATGGTTTACAAAGTCAAGGATTAGAACACCTGTGTGAAGCGCCGATCAGTAGTGACTGCAATTTAACCAGCTTAAACGTCAGTGACAAAAGGGCAGGAGATGAAGGAATAATACTCTTGTGTAACGCGCTCATCGGTGTCAACTGCAAATTAACTAATTCGACCGTCACGGGGACTTTCTTTGGAAAAACAAGATTAAACACTCGTGTGATGCACTGATCAGCCCTAACAACAAGTCAGTAACCAACTTAAACGTCAGTTGCAATAGGCTAGGGGAAGAAGGAATAATGCTCTTGTTTACCATTCTGACCAGCAGTAACTGCAAACTAACTAGTTTAAATGTCAGTTATAGTAGATTAGGAGATAGAGTATTAAAGGACTCACCTGAAGCTTTAACCAACAAGAACTGTACATTAACGATCTTAGATATCTTGACAATGAGTTAGAAGATGAAGGAATAAGGTACTTGTGTAAAGCCTTAACTGATACCAACTGCAAACTACGGAGCTTAAACCTGTGAGGAAATCGGAATATAACAGACGTGAGCAAACAGCGTTTGTTTGAAGCGATAATTGGTACTGACTGAAAAGTCAGATAAAGCTTGATACTTTGCTCTTAAGTCAGAGGCATAAAGCTCGGATAGATTGATAACTGTTGAGCAAGTCTGAGACTCAAAGCTCCATCAAGGACAAGAGACTATGTCTACCAGCGACTCTGTCCCGGTTGCTGCTGATACTGATAACATCAAGCAAATTGTAGATCACCAAGTGATTTGCTGTAGATCTGTCGGATTAAAAATTGATGCCTTAAAATTAGGACTTCTTTGAAACCTACGGGGTCTAACTAGTTTAACTAGTCTAGTCTCAAAGTCTTCCATTAAACTGACATATTGATCAATGGAGAAAACCGAAACACCAAGTCTGTTAAATACTTGAGCACGTCACTGTCGTCAATTCATCAAATCTCGAGGTTGAGAGACTAATTGATTTAGCGGCAAAAAGCTTTGGCGCACTGCAAAAACGACTCTGGTCTCGTTGAGACATCAGAATAACTTCTAAGATCAAATTGGATATTTTACTGTTGTTCTCCCATTTCTGCTTCATTTAACACAAACAATCAAACAATGGCATGGTACCGGAAGCATCTCAGAAAGCCAACCAGGATAAAACTTTGATACCAGCAGAATCTCATACCACATCATAAAGCAAATAGTTGCGTTACATTAAAGTGAAATAGAGGGGACAGAAACTCTGCTGGAAAAATTTGCCAAAGCGTTACACGGAGAATACAGGTATGAAAGACCGCACTTGAGGAGTAATGTCATCATGTGCAGAAGTAAATTGTGCTTCATCAGTGCAAGTAATCAATCTCACGGAAGGAGAGGAAAAGAATTCTTCAAAGAAGGGTCTGAAAACAAGAAATAAACATAGAAGAGCTCTTGTCTGAGTAGCACTACAAGGTCAGTATTCAAAGATCTGATCAGAACACATCTATTTCGAATTTCGAATAGGAACTCCTTCTTTGGAGAGGGATGGAAACACCTGAGAGCGTCGAAGATACTCTGAAAGGCCCAGTTCTTGCTTGGTGTCCGTTCCACGGCATCGTGCCCAGACGGCCTTGGCAGTAAAATGGGCGTTGTTCAGAAACCCCTGTGCCGAAGGCTAGATATCTTTACAATCGTGTTGAAGTCCTTGTCTTCAACATCATCTTTTCGTATTTCACCATGTTCGTTTTCCATGAAACTTGTGCGTTCTTGATTTCCCTGCTTAAATTTAGTTTAGCGGCCTACCACAATTTGGTTATTGTTTTCTTCTATAAAGGTTCACATGGATGATTTTCACATATTTTACAGTTGCATGAATCCCCTCATGAACAGAAAGTGACATGAGCGGCCGTATACATGACATTATCTCGTGCCGCTGAACAGCTAACCCTGATCTATAGATGCAACTTCCGTGTTAAGATCCTCTGGAGTCTCTTGAGGTACCCTTAGCATTCAGTAACTTAAGCCATTTGCGTCAGACACCCAAGGTATTCGAGATGGAGTCAAACGTGAATGTTCTTTACGAATTTCCATTATACGTGACATTTAGTGAAGTGAAACTTATCGACTGCTGGAAGCAATTAGACCGATATTAACAATGGCGTGTTCGAGTTCATCCACTGCTACAACTAGCGAAGAGGAGAAGAGAGAACAGAGGCTTATTGATGCCATGTTTCTCTGTGACGAGTGGAAATCTTCGAAAGGTGGATTATCAACTTTCAATCGCGAGTTAGCTATTAATTTGGCAGAGACAACGACTGGTAGCTTGAACATCCACTGCTATGTCTCGAGGAGCGATGATCAGGACAGAGAAGATGCTGAACAACATGGAGTGAATTTAATCACCGCTCAGACTGTTCCTGGATCTCGAGATCCCTTAGATTGGTTGAAAGTTCCACCTCCAGAGCTTCCGAATCCGCATATTGTGATCGGTCATGGCAGAAAACTTGGAACTCCAGCATGTCACATTGTACGAGGTACAAGATGTAAATGGATTCAGTTCGTCCACGTCTTCTGCGAAGACCTTGGAAAGTTCAAAGAAACTACTGCCACGGCTGTTACAGATACGATCGAGGAGAACGAGGAGAAGCACAAGATGGAAATTGAGTTGTGTAAAGCAGCGGATGCAGTTGTCGCTGTCGGCTCACGTCTACAACAGAAGTACAGCAGAAGTCTACCAAATGTGGAAGTAGAGATCATCACTCCCGGAATCGTGGAAAAGTTTTGCAACGAATCAATAGAATCAAGAGAACATACAGGTGTAATATCGAGGATGTTGAATGCCTTTAAGTCTTACATGTTCATGAAGACATTCAACGTCTTCATGTTCGGCCGAGCAACCTTTGAAGACCTTACGTTAAAGGGTTATGATATAGTAGCAAATGCCATAGGTTCCCTTGGAGGGAAATTTGAGCTCACATTTGTTGGCTCTTCTCCTGGTGAGCACCGAAACGTAGAGCGATGGTTTCTCCAGAGCACATGCATCAAACGCAAGCAGATAACCATTCGTGGTTATTGCACTGAACAGGATGAACTGAAAGAAATGTTTCACCAATCAGATCTAGTTGCTCTTCCTTCACGTACTGAAGGATTTGGGTTAGTTGGCCTCGAGGCCATTTCTTGTGGAGTTCCTATTCTTGTCTCTGGTGAATCTGGCATAGCAGAGGCTTTGCAAAATGTAATAGGTGGAAACACTGTCATTGTTGGATCAGATGAAGATGAATGGGCACGGAGGATAAGTGAAGTTTCCAGCCAAAGTCCAGAAGAGAGACAAGCCAATGCCAGACAGCTTAGAGAGAACTACAGGAATGTTTACTCTTGGAAAGCAGAATGTGAGAGGTTTAACAGGCTGATTGAAAATGTTGTGAAAACTGCAAATGGTGAGTCCACTTCTTTTAATTTTCATTTTGTTCAGTACGTTTGCTGAAATGTTATGCTACATGTAGGAAGCTAAACCATATGTGTAGACTGAGCTACATAAGGTAAACTGAGTACTGGTACGTGTAGATAAACACAAGAACGAGTAAAGTGCACCTTTAGTCCTGAGTTGTTGCATTTATCTAGAGTTGTGGTTGGACTACAAGTGTTCAAGTGCACTGTCTTTTGCACCAATCAGATTGCCTTGTAAGGGTATGTATCTTGCACCAATCATATTACAGCATTAGGATATCTTACACCATTTACAGCATTTGGGTATTGTTTTCTTGCAAATTATGTCATCAAATCAGGGGACTGTGCACAAAGGATGGTCTTAACCAGAAATTTTGGGCTCATTTGTTAAGTGTACCGGTTTGTGGCCTTTGCCTTAAGGTTGAGATTTATCAGGATATGGAAGGATCACATTTGACTTTTTCTATCATTTTAAAGTTAAAATATGTTTTTTCCTTTCTTTTACTTATGATGCACATGCCAAACAACTCACATTCCATCAAGTACCATGGAAATAATGTTCAAAGTACAATAAGAACATACCCAATCATTGCACTACATGAATATTGTGTAATTTTTCATGTGCTTGAATTGTACTCCACCAATCAAATTCCACTTTGCACCTTTAGACTTTGCTCCATCATGTGTCATTTCCTTGTAAATAACCTGCATTTTATCACATATTCTAAATGCATTTTCCAACCCCCAGAAAAAGAAATTCACAAAGAACTAAATGGGACTGATGGTGAACTTTCCATGCAACTGCTACCATGGACTTAACCCAATCACATGTCAATTCATTGTAAACAACCTGCATTTTATAATGTATTTCGCACGTACAGGGCAAAGTCCAGATGGGCAACAATCAATGAAGGAGCCCTCTTTGAATTATTTTCCTTTTCTCTTGTTTAATGTATCCTAACTTATTCAAGATTACAATATATCTTTGGTGAGGGTCTGTTGGAAATACAATAGAATTTCAGTTTGCTTTTTGCTATAAAATTAGGTGGAATTCTATTTTTTGGACAACTAACTGTTGATGAATAATTTTCATTTTCTCTCTGTTAGAGGAACAGCAGATAGTGTGGTCTCTTTTGCAACTGTTATTTGGTGTCTTCATGCAACATGCTCTCTTTCAAACGGGGAATAGAGGGTGTTGTGTGATGGGACCAAACTATGGCTGTGAAGGAGACAACAGTAAATGTGGCGCGGATGCATTTTATTTTTGCTGAGAAGTATTTGGACAATAGAGACGATAGATCACAAAATACCCTTGTGAATTCAGATAAATTAGGTTTTTATTTTCTTTCTCTTATGGTGAAGTAATGCAATATTTTTGTTTGTTTAAAAATTATGCTCTTTTCCTGTTACAAAAATGAAAACATTAGTTACACAAAATGTCCCATCTTAACCCACCCAGCCAGAAAAATGACTCTTGCATGCTAGGCATGCCTATGTATCACCGTGGCTAGGTCTGTTTAGATATTTCCATGTTTGAAACTAATCTTTTAGATCCATCAGAATTTTGATTCTACTATTGAATGAGATAAAGATGCAAAAGAAACAGAAATTGAGGCAATATATATATATACTGTATGTGGTAATCATTTTCATTTCATCAATATGTTGTTGGTATCTATTCATTGATAACAAGCTCTATGTTTGATTGGTGTTGCCTCATTGTAATGTTCTCACATTTCAGTGGTTAATTAGGTAGGAGGTGGAAAAAACCTTGTTATTATATTATATTATATTATAGGATTATATTATATTATAGGATTGTATTATACTATAGGATTGTATCATATTATAGGATTATGTTATATTATAGGATTGTATTATATTATATCATAGGATTATATTATATTATATTATACTTTATATTAGGATTAAATTTAACTGTTACAATTTAACAGGTGGTGAAATGAATATTAAGGTTGATGTGAATTACTTGAAACCTGAAGAACAGAATATGCAGACTGGCATGTTGGCAACAGAGTCTGTCAGATGCCAAGAGGTTATACTGCCCAGGGTATCTGCTACATCAGCTGCATCTGGAAGTGCATCTTGTCCACAAACAGAAGATCTCCACACTCGTAAAGAGGAAATGTTTCTATCAATTGTTCATGGTTATTTCAATGCCATAAAGCCAAAGTCTATTGAAGAGTTCAATAGGTTTCTGGAATATGCAGAAAAAATGAGGCTCATCATTCGTGGTTTTTCTGAAGGAAGTTTGGTGATAACAGTGAAGTGTGAATCTCTAATGATCTTGGAGGACTTGTGGACAGATTACTCATCTGGTCGTCTTGATGAAGTGGTTCAGAATTGTTTTGTAACTGAGAAGATCTTGAAGGAACTGAACCTGGCTGAGCTGAGGCTGAAGACAACAATAGACATAGAAGAGTACAATGCATGCAAAATGTTCTTTGAGAAAGATGCTCTTAGAGGTTGGTAGAAAGGATGTAACAAGGCCTGGTCCTACTATGAATTATTTGTCAAGGGCTTTTAATGAAATTCATCAGTCTTTCAACATGACGTATGGTAAGGTACATGTCATGAAGAGATGGGTCCAGTTTTTATATCAAGAGTTAGGGAACTTGTCTCTTGAACAAATTCATGCTGACTACTGTATGTAAACCATGCCAATGCAAGAAGTAATTTGTTTGCAAGATGTTTCATTTGATGTTTTATTCTTCTCAAACATCTCTTCCCAGTAGCCTGTTATCTTTCCTACTAAGACATCTGGCTTGATATTTCCTCTCTATAGGGTTGTTTTTATCTTTCCTTAATTTATTTGATTGCATCCATTAATCAAAGGTTAATTGGCAAGACTTTTGTTGGAGGGACCATGAAAGAAAATTTTTTCTAGTTTTTGCATGTTGGGTGTTTTTAAAGATAGTTTGAGGTGTCTTTATCTTTTAAAATGTGTGTCTTCTTGTAAATCTGATTTTAGATGCTTTATCCTCTGAATTCCACTCCACAAGTTCAACCAGTGAAAGTCCACTAACAAAAGAACAATGGGAAAAAAGTGAACAGAAGACAAAGATTATGGAGACGGCAAAATTGGAAGGTGAAAAAGAAATTAAAAACTTGTATTAATTTATTATGGAAAGTTTTTGTGAACAGTAATAACAATTATGTGATAAATCTTTGAAGGATAATTTCAGTGCAATAATGTGGCATCAATAATTTAATATAATTGTACACAGTTCCACTTATGGGAACTAAACATTTGTAGAGAAGCTGTGATGTTAATCTCTCCATTTTTTACTTTGACACTGTATGTGGAAATACAGAAACCTATTGTAAAAGACTGAAGCCAGGTACATGTAGATAACATGCTATCATTGCATGCATGCTAGATTGCATGATTTATTTCTGTAAATGTTTTGATATGGATAAACTAGCAGTAATAGTTCCCTTTCAGTCACCATTAACTTTTTCCCACTTTCTTTCATCTTGCAAATACGTGCATGAAATTTGTCATGTTGCAAAAATTTTGTGTACTGGGTACTGTTTAATTGGAGGATTGGTGTGAAATTTCAGGTTTTAGGAGAAGGAACACTGGTGTAGAAGCCCTCTAATACTGAGGACCTGCAAGCAGACTAATATCCAATATGTTTGAAGTTTAATGTGATATTAATGGTTTCAAGTGCAGCTGAAGCACAATTTTAACTTGGACACTTTGCTCCAAATCAACAGATCAGAAATTGAACATCAAAGTTGATGTGGAACATGTGAAACGTGCAGATCAAGATGCTTACAATACAGCTTCAGTTTTAGAGCCAGCAGGATATCAGAAGGCATCCACAGCTTCAGGCACAAAGAGAAAAGGACATTCTGATGCAGATTTAGAAGATCCCCAACCAATCAAAAAGAAAGTCTTGTGCTTAATTGCCATGAATTACCTTGATACTACACCAGCACAGAGCAGGGATGAACGCAATGAGTTTAAGGAATACTTACAAGAAATGAAGGTCTTCATTACAGGTGTTTCTATGGAAAGGTTGGTGATAACAGTAAAGTGTGATTCTCTCTCAAGCTTGGAGGAATTATGGGACGATTACTCTTGTGGCCTTTTGGATAAGATGGTACGAGATTGTTTTGTAACTGAAAAGATCTTGAAGGAACTTAACCTGGCAGAACTGAAGCTGAAAACAACGATGGACACAGAAGAGTACAATGCATACAAACTGTACTTTCTTGAGAAGGATGCACTCAGAGGTCAGTTGAAAGAAAGAAAAAAACCTGGTCTTTCAGAAAAATGTTTTGAAATGAATAAAAACACAATGCATCACTCATTCAACATGGTGCACCATAGGGGTAACAGAGGTGTAGAGGGGGTCCAGGCTTTGACCAAGATATTCAACCAATTGTTTCATGACTAAGCTCATGCTTACTATGTATACAATGACAATCTGTAGCTAGAAGTGATTTGTTTTCAAGAAATTTCCTAGTATATTTTCCTTTCTGTCTGCTTGTATTTATCTTTGGCTCCAAATATAAACAAAATAAAACAAGCTAAAATAAAAATTGGCAAGATTTTAGTTGGAGAAGCTATAAAAGAAAATGTTACCTGTATTTGTGTGTGGGGTTTTTATAAAAATGATTTGAGGTGTGTTGTATGGTTTTGAATGTCAGTATTTAGTGATTGCCCCATTATTTGTTTTCTTTTAAATCTGATTTTAGGTGCCTCATCTTCTGAATTCCACTCCATAATTTCAACCAGTGAAAGTCCACAAAAACAAAAAGAGCTGAAAAAATGGAAACAGAAGACAAAGATTGTTGAGACAGAGAAACTGAAAGGTGAAAACAAAATTAAAAGATGTATTAAGTTATTATGGAAAGTTTTTGTGAACAGTAATAACAATTTATTATTTGACAAAGCTTTGAAGAATTATCTCAATGCAGTAATGTGGTGTTAGTATTAATTTAAGAGTACAACTTATGGGGAACAACTTACAGCGTATCTGCAGAGAGGCTGTGAATGCTAATCTCTCCCTGTACTTTTTGTTCTTAGGTACTTTACCCCTCACTGTAATACCCACCACTGGTCATGGAAAAGAACTTATAGGAAAAGCACAGGGAAGGAAAGGTGAACAGGAAGCTCAGTTTGAATTAATATCTGTAGTAAATATGTTCAGTATGTTCAGTTATTATGTCAAGCATAAAGAAGTGTGCTTTTGGGATTAAACATTTAAGGTTGTAAGGGTCTGTAGGGTAAAACTAAACTGACAATTATTTGAAATACTCTCAGTTCTTCATAAAAAAGATTAATTTGAAAGAAATTAAAACCCAATTTAGTTTAACCTAAATTTTGTATTTAAGATAAATTTCATGCACTTATAGGGATGGTCACATGACTTGTTGGTTTGCTGTGTTATCATCTCTCAAATGAAACTAACACCTTGAATACTAATATTGCTGTAAATAATGTAAAATAGATAAATGTAAATTACTCCAAATATGATTGTGCCTCATTCTCTACTTATATTAAAGGGAATTTGAGTTGGTTTGTGGAATTAAAACAATAATTGTACTGTATGTATGTATTTCAAATGGATGTTTTGAACAGCTTTTTTTAAATCTATCCTTAGAGCTACAGGTTGGTATGCCTGTTTCAAACTATTTATCAGAAGAAATGCTAATCTCTCTCTGTATAACTTTGTTTTTAGGCATGTTGCCTCTCCTTGGATCTTCCACCTCTGATCCTGAAGAAGAGCTAGAAGAGCTACGTATGAAACTTCAAATTATGAAAGGTGAATGAAAAAGTGCTGTTAAATTGACTTTGATGGTAAAACTAAACCAAGAATGCTTTTAAATAAATTTAGTTCTCATTCGCAATATTTTTTTGAAAAGGAAATTACACCCAATGTAGTTTTCCGTCACTCTGTGTTTTGCTATAAGAGAAAATTAAGATAGTAGAGGCTAGGTTGGTGAAACAGCATATAATGATAAACTAAGTTTTTTCAGTGTTGATCTTAAATTATGCCTTAAAAACTGACTGTGGTGTAGTGTAGATATATTTTGTACATCAAATACAGTCAGTTAATGGCATGTTGGTTTGACCTGTTATCATGTCACTATTAAAGGTAACACCATGAATTCCTCTTTGTACTTTTCCCCTCAAGGTTGACTTCCATTACTGTGGACGCCCTCGGGGGGAGATTTAGTGTCTGTAATAGCAAAAAGTTTGTAATAATGGGGTACAAGAGAAATAAACATTTGTTTTGTTTCTTAACATATGACATAAAGTTTCCACAAACCAGAAAAAGATCTGGCTGTAAGCAGAAAATTTCATATGTTCACACCCAATTGAAGAATGGTTTCTTTATTTCCCTTTTTCATAATGTTGGTTCATAGTATGCTAGTCATGATTTTGGACAAAGTAAATAAGTGTCTGTTATAGCAAGAGAAAAAACAAGTGAAAAGTCATACTGGGGGTTAGGAAAGAGTCTGCATTATTGCAATAGCAAGAGTCTGTTATAGAGGGAATTTATCAGTCATTTCTGTATGTGTTTTTCCAGGAGCTGACTCTTGTCTGCAGTGGCAAGGTGTCTGTAATAGTGAGGTGACTGCAGGGCTAGAGTCAACTGAAGATTAATCCAAATTTGGCATTATCATTTCCTTTCTGTCTGGTTGTATTTATCTTTGGCTCCAAATATAAATAAAATAAACAAGCTAAAATAAAAATTGGCAAGATTTTAGTTGGAGGAGCTATAAAAGAAAATGTTACCTGTATTTGTGTGTGGGGTTTTTATAAAATGATTTGAGGTGTGTTGTATGGTTTTGAATGTCAGTATTTAGTGGTTGCCTCATTATTTGCTTTCTTTTAAATCTGATTTTAGGTGCCTCATCTTCTGAATTCCACTCCATAAGTTCAACCAGTGAAAGTCCACAAAAACAAGAAGAGCTGAAAAAATGGAAACAGAAGACAAAGATTGTTGAGACAGAGAAACTGAAAGGTGAAAACAAAATTAAAAGATGTATTAAGTTATTATGGAAAGTTTTTGTGAACAGTAATAACAATTTATTATTTGACAAAGCTTTGAAGAATTATCTCAATGCAGTAATGTGGCATTAGTAATATTCTAAGAGTACAACTTATGGGGAAGAACTTACAGTGCATCTGAAGAGAGGCTGTGAATGCTAATCTCTCCCTGTACTTTTTGTTCTTAGGTACTTCACCCCTCACTGTAAAACCCACCATTGGTCATGGAAAAGAACTTATCACAAAAGCACAGGGAAGGAAAGGTGAACAGGAAGCTTAGTTTGAATTAATATCTGTAGTGAATATGTCCAGTGTGTTCAGTTATTATGTCAAGTGTAAAGAAGTGTGCTTTTGGGATTAAACATTTAAGGTTGTAAGGGTCTTTAGGGTAAAACTAAACTGACAATTATTTGAAATACTCTCAGTTCTTCATTAGAAAGATTACTTTGAAAGAAATTAAAACCCAATTTAGATTTCCCTAAATTTTGCATCTAGGATAAATTTCATGCACTTTATAGAGATGGTCACATGACTTGTTGGTTTGCCATGTTATCATCTTTCAAATGAAAGTAACACCTTGAATACTAATATTGCTGTAAATAATGTAAAATACATAAATGTAAATTATTCCAAATATGATTGTGCCTCATTCTCTACTTATGTTAAAGGGGATTTGAGTTGGCTTGTGGAATTAAAACAATATACTGTATGTGTGTATTTCAAATGGATGTTTTCAACAGCTTTTTTAAATCTATCCTTAGCTACAAGTTGGTATACCTGTTTTTAACTATTTATCCATAGAAATGCTAATTTCTCAGGATAACTTTGTTTTTAGGCATGCTGCCTCTTCATGGATCTTACACCTCTGATCCTGAAGAAGAACTAGAAGAGCTACGTATGAAACTTCAAATTATGAAAGGTGAATGAAAAAATAGTGTTAAATTGACTTTGATGGTAAAACTAAACCAAGAATGGTTTTAGATACATGTAGTTCTCATTCAAAATAATTTTTTTGAAAGGAAATTACACCCAATGTAGTTTTTTGTCACTCTGTGTTTTGCCAGAAGAGAATATTAAAATGGTAGAAGCTAGGTTAGTGAAACAGTGTTTTATGATAAACTTAGTTTTTTCAGTGTTGATCTTAAATTATGCCTTTAAAAACTGACTGTGATGTGGTTTAGATAGATTTTGTACATCAAATACAATCAGTTAATGGCATGTTGGTTTAACCTGTTATCATTTTGCCATTAAAAGTAACACCATGAATTGTTCTTTGTACTTTTCCCCTTAAGGTTGACTACCATTGCTGTGGACACCCTTGGGGGGAGATTTAGTGTCTGTAATAGCAAAAATTTTGTAATAACGGGGTACAAGAGAAATAAACATTTGTTTTGTTTCTTAACATATGACATAAAGTTTCCACAAACCAGAAAAAGATCTGGCTGTGAGCAGAAAATTTCATATGTTCACACCCAATTGAAGAATGGTTTCTTTATTTCCCTTCTTCATAATGTCGGTCATGCCAGATAGTCATGATTTTGGACAGAGTAAATAAGTGTCTATTATAGCAAGAGAAAAAACAAGTGAAAAGTCATACTGGGCGACAGAAAAGAGTCTGCATTATTGCAATAGCAAGAGTCTGTTATAGAGGGAATTTATTTCAGTCATTTCTGTATGTGTTTCTCCAGGGGCTGGCTCTTGTCTGTAGTGGCAAGGTGTCTGTAATAGTGAGGTGACCACAGGGCTAGAGTCAACTGTAGATTAATCCAAATTTGGCATTGTCTCATTCTCTACTTTAGCTGAAGATGTTATCGAGTTGGCATGCAGTAAAAATACATAATAGTTGTTTTCAACAATGATCATTGGAGTTATAATTGAGAACTAAGACTATTTTACTTTAACATGACTATAATTTGCTGTTTGCACAGGTATACCTGTTGTTATCTTTTCTGTGTAAAGTAAGACACTGAATTTTGAAAAGATTTGTATACATTTGCTCCCAGGTTCTTCATCTCCCCCTCTTCTCTCCACCACTGATCTTGAAGAAAAGCTGGGGAGCATATGTGTGAACCTTAAGATGCTTAGAGTGGAAGGTGAATAGAAAAATTCATTTCTTATCATTTTTAGGGAGAAACTGATCCAAGAATGCTGTCCATAAAGTTTGCTTAGGTTTAAAATGAGCTAACATATTAAATAGGTAAAAACCAAATATTTTTGATATTTGACAACACTAGGTTGTTTTGTTGGACACTTTTGATATTTTGACAACACTAGGTCATCGTCAGGGTGATGATGACCTAGTGTTGAAAATGTTTGGTTTTTATTACTTTTTTAATATTTTAGCCATGTAAATAGCTCAATGCCTTTAAATATTTTCACCTTTTTTTCTAGTAAATACCTCTGAGAGAAATTATTCCTTATCTGAGATATTAACCTTTTCCTGTCTTTGTTTTCATCCAAGAATACTGCTAAATGCTCTCAGCTTTTATTCAGTAACTTAGTTTAGTTAAGGAACATATTTTCAATTCAGTTTTACCACTAAATCCATGATTTCAGTCAAAGGTAGTATTGAATTGGCTTTGGCATGTGATAATGAAACAATACTTAAAGATAGCTAATTTCATTGTTCTCTCCCTTGACCTCAATAGATGTTATTATGCCTTTACTTTTATATCAGGTGAGGCAATTAGTGCTAAATATATTTCTGTGTACCTTTGCTCTCAGGTAGTTTTCCTGTCCTTCTATTTTCAACCATTGATCTTGAGAAAAAACTAGCTCAACTAAGCATGGAGCTTGTGAGGCTCGAAGCTGAAGGTGAATATAAAATGTTTATTGATTCATTATCAGAGAGAAATAAATCCAAGAATGCTATTAAAGGCTTTAACCCTTGTATCGAATTATCACTTCTCAAGGAAACCTGTTATCTGATTTTATTACTATTGAACAGATGAATGCTTCCACTTCTTATTCTAATTATATACATTTTCAAGGGAAACTTTTCCTTAGTAAAGATAACCCTGCTTCCTTTATAGCTAATTTATAGCTAATAGGTTGCTGTCCTATACTTTCAGGTATTATGTAAAGTGTTAGCTTTTATATGAATTTTTTCTTAATTTAGTTTTTGTTAATTCTGTGCTGTATTAAGTTGGCTCTGGCTTATTATGATAAGATAATTTTTCTAAATGGTTGATTTCAACAATGACCAGAGGAAATTAATAAGGAAACTGACACTATAATTGTGCTATCACATGACTGTAACACAATGTACAGCGTTAGTCTAATGCCTGTTTTTAACCATTTTTGTAAGGTAAGGCACTGAATGCTAAAAACATTGTATCCTTCTATTAACCTTTCCTTTCAGGCATTTTGCTTCCCCCTGAACTCTTTATTGCTGATCTTGAAGATGACCTAGAAAAACTACGTGAAAAACTTAACAGACTCAGAATGACAGGTGAGTGAAACATTTGTATTGGCCCCGTTGAACTGTGAAGATACTATTTTTATCTTTTATTTGTGAGGATAGTGGTGTCGCCATGGTTACTAACATGACTAGCCAATTACAAGAGAGCTTCCCGCTCAGGCCGGTTCTTTTGCTGTTATAAAATTTTTCCCTTCTTCATTAGAATTTGACTTTTTGGAACAGAAAATATAAGTATTATTGTCTTTATTTGTCCTTTATAACTTTATATCCCAGTGTCATAACATTTCTGTGACAGGCATTTTGCGATAGGTGACCACTTTAATTGCACTACTTTGCTGTTTCGAAAATGAATAAAAAAAAGTTGTCTTTTATGTAGGAATTTCATCAGTATCTTTAGAATAAACAGAACATTACATGGCCGCTTGGGGATACGAATTTTATCTTCTCGTGCTGAAAGTATTTCTCACGAGTGAGCGGAGCTCACTCGTGAGAATACTTTCAGCACGAGAGGATGAAATTCGTATCCCCAAGCGGCCATTTAATATCCTCTATATCTTCTCTTAAATATCTTAGCCCTGCATGCAACTTACAAAACATCTGCGCCAGTCATTACATGTTAAAACATGGAATGGTGTGTATCTACTCCATATTTAAGATAAATCCCTCCTCTTAGATAATGCTTTCAACCAAGAATGCGGTTAAATTCTCTAAACCTTTTTGCGGTTTACTTCTTCTCTCAGGTAGCTCACATCCCCTTGTTTCCACCATTGAAGTAAAACTCGGCGAACTACTCAAGCAACTTCGGAAATGGAGGAAGGAAGGTGAATAAATAATGCACATTTAAAGAGAAGATAATCGAAGTTGAATGGTATTAAAATACTTCCAGTTCCTTTTAGAATTACATTACCGCTCGCGTATACGTTAACCAAAAAGGGAAAAATAAAACGCATGCAATTGCAAATAAGAAAAATGTGCGCGTCAAAAAATCGCACGTGCGCGCATAAGCTTGATACGTCTGCCTCAGTAGTATGTACGTGGTGGTCCTTTTGTTTTGTTTTTTCTATTGTTGGCGGTTTACCGTTTTAAAGAATAGACTACGATGTAATAGCACTAAGATACAATACGGCTACCAACGACAAGCAAACTTGTTCGTTTCAATCACCGTTCTAACCGACCTTCCCGATATGCCGTTACAAACTACTGCGACTTCGTAATCGGAATATATAAATAATTTATCATTTTCCAACTGAATTATTTTATCAAAATAGCTATTTGTCACTCGGTTAAAAAAAAAAAACATCCGTCACAACGGCTTGGCAATTCAAAATAAATTTACTCTCAGTGTATCGTAATTAGAAGCAGTTGAAGAATCGGCTAAGGCGTCCGTTTGTAACCAGCTGTCGCATTCTTAATGCAAACCCACGCGCGAATGTTTATTTCATAGCTTTATCATCGGTGAACATGCTGTTCTCGAAAACCGGTTCGTTCATCGCGCCATTTATTCAAAAACTAATAAGTTCCACTAATTTATTTTAATGGTGTTGTTTAATGGTGTTGTTGAAAAAAATTAATCATTAACTAACACAAAAATAATTGATTAGATGAGAAAAATATTACAGTGAATTTTATGGGAAATATTAAAGGAAAAAGAATTGTAGGAAAAAGAACTGTAGGGCTGATTTAGACAACCAAAAAAAAAGTATTTTAAGCTCTCTGAATTACTAATAAAAAATATATATATTTAATATAATTAATACATCAATATAATAAATAGATCCTTAAAACATTGTCAAAAGTTATATATTTCGGCAAAACGATACGATTTCGTTACTTCAGTCGACGGCCCAAAGGTTAAACTATGAATGAAGCGCTGACAACTAGACTTTCCTTATTAAAGAATACAAGGAAATTTAGATCTTGTCATGAGCTGTCATAAAAACTTACAATAAAATCACGTGTCGTGCACCGTCAATAAATGATTCGAAAAACGGAAACATCGGAGCATTTATTTTTTTTTCCTTTTATTCGGGGTTTTTATTGAATGAGGGCGACAGTTCTTTTTCCTTTAATATTTCCCATTAAATTGACTGCAATATTTTTCTTATTATTGTTTTTTTGGTTAATGATTAACTTTTTCCCGCTTTTTCACTCGTGGTCATTTTCCGCTTTTATGGTTGCCCGAGATTAGGAAGCAATATTAGTGAGTATTCGCTTCGTTACTTGCTTAATTATACCCGTGTTTCGATGCCTTTTGTAAGTGACATTTTCCTTCCCAGCTAATTCATCAACAACTCAAATCAAGCAAATCTTCTGCTACTACTCGTTATTCCATAAATTCGCGAAGCGATGCGACATGCGTCAGTGTAGCATTATAGCTTTTTTCATTATGTAAACTTTCCGTTGTCGACTCGTCTCATTTTCAAACCTAGAAGTTCTTTGTTTTACACACCAGTGTAATGCAAAGGATACTTAAAGCTCTGAATAATAAAGGCACATGAGTTGCACATTTTTTGCCACCGTGTGCGTAAAACAGTCGTATATGTGCGCCTGACTACCGTGCGTCTGAGCATATGTAATTCGTCTTCGCAGTTAACACATACGCGAGGGTTACTGTATCATTCATAACTCTGAGAGACTACAAATCGGACTTCGTAGACAAACCGACCTGCCGACTAATCAACCCCACCAAATCCGAGATTGGCAGAATCAGCAAAGCAATCCTCGACAGAAAAATCACGAGAGCAACACGGCATCTGTGATCGAGTGGTTTAAAGCCATTAAAAACAAAAAAAATTACAGTTTTATTTCCTTTGACATCGAAGAATTCTATCCCTCCATTAGCCAAGACCTCCTGAACAGAGTACTCGACTTTGCTTCAGCCTACGACGTCACCAACAACGAAGAAACATCATGTAACACATGCAAAACAGTCGATCCTTATGCACAAAAAAGCAACCTTGGTAAAAGAAGGTCGATACAACATTTGAAGTCCCAATGGGCAGCCACGACGGTGCTGAAACATGCGAGCTTGTAGGAAGCCTTTCCTCCTTTCCCAACTTCGAAACATCAACATAAGACTTTACCGAAACGACGGACTGGCCTTTTCAAACGCCACACCGAGGGAAACAGATAACAGAAAATTTGCCGAGGTTTTTTCGACGAGGCGTCGTAAGAAGTTGTTTCGTGATGGTATAGGAATATTCAACCATCGCAGAACGATTTCTCACAACGCCTCGTCGAAAAAATCGAGTAGTTTCTACGCACAATGCACTGGAAAGCTTACTTCTTCTTCAAATTTGATACGACCACTCGCTCTTAAGACACATACGACTTCAAGTCTACCAAGAACCCCTCTCGGATCGACTAGTTAAAGGGATTTGTAGATGACATGCTAAAGATGATATTTACAAAACATTTTAAACATTTAGACTGAACAGTTTTTCAGTTATTCTCAACAGATTTTTTTCGGTTTTAGAGCATTTTTGTTCAAATAAAGGTAGTCTACTTTTACTTTTGAAAAAGTAAAAAATCAAACATTTTCAACACTAGGTAAACATCACCATGAAGATTAAATATTCTAGCTATGTAAATAGCTCAATGGCATTAAATTTTTTGATATTTTTTCCAGTAAATACTTTTAAAAGAAATTATTCCCTACCTAAGATATTAACCTTTTTCTGTCTTTACTTTCATCCATAAATACTGTTAAATGTTCTCAGCTATTATTCAGCAACTAAGTTTTGGTTAGGAACATATTTTCAATTCAGGTTTGCCTCACAATCCATAATTTCAGTCAAAGGTAGTATTAAATTAACTGTGGCATGTGATAATGAAGAAACACTTAAAGATAGCTTATTTCATTGTTCTTTCCCAAGACCTCTATACATGTTATTATGCTTTAAATTTTCATATCAGGTGAGGCACAAAGTGCTAAATATATTTCTGTGTACCTTTGCTCTCAGGTAGATTTCCTGTCCTTAAATTTTCAACCATTTGTCTTGAGGAAACACTAGCTGCACTATGCAGGCTGCTTCAGAGGCTCAGAATGGAAGGTGAATATAAAATGTTTATCGATTCATTATCAGAAAGAAATAAATCCAAGAATGCTTTTAAACACCCCTGTATCAAATTATCACTTTTCAAGGGAAATTATTCCTTATTTAAAAGAATCTGTTGTTTGATTTTATTTCTATTGATGAGTGCTTCCACTTCTTCTTCAAATCATACATTTTCAAGGGAAACTATTCCTAAGTAAAGATGACATCTCCTCCTTTACAGTTATTAAGTGAGATTGCTGTCTTATACTTTTGGCTATTGTGTAAAGTGTTAGCTTTTATACGGAATTTTTCTTAATTTAGTCTTTGCTAATTCTGTGCTGTATTAAGTTGGCTCTGGCTTATTATGATAAGAGAATTTTTCTAAATGGTTGATTTCAACAATGACCATAGGAGATTAATCAGAAAACTGACACTATAACTGTGCTATCACATGACCCCAGCACAATGTACAGTGCTAGTTAAGTGCCTGTTTTTAATCATTTATGTGAAGTAAGGCACTGAATGCTAACTACAGTGTATCCTTCTGTTTTCCTTTCCTTTCAGGTACTTTGCCTTCCCCTGAACTCTTAACTGCTGCTCTTGAAGAAAAACTAAAAGAACTACTCAAAGAACTTGAAAGACAAAGATATAAAGGTGAGTGAAACGTGTGTATTGGCTCCATCGAACAGGGCAAAAGAAATATGGAAAGTGATGCAAGAAAATGATTGCACTAGTATTTTAGGCTTGTTTTTCTAAGTAACAAGCTGAAAGGTTTTAGTTTGTCATAAAGGACTCCTAATTATATTATCTTCCCTCAAATATCTAAGTTCTGCATGCAACTTGCGAAATATCTCCGCCACTCATTACATGTTAAAACATGGAATGATCTAACCCCTCCTCTTATATAATGCTATCAACCAAGAATGCTGTTAAATGCTTTATACCATTTTGCTACCTTCTCTCAGGTAGTTTACCTCCCACTTTTTCCACCATTGAAGTAGAAGTAGACGAACTACTCAAGAAATTTCAGAAAAAGAGGATGGAAGGTGAATAAATAATGCACATTTAGAGAAAACAATTGTAGTAGAATGCTATTAAAATATTTCCAGTTCCTTGTAGAATTACATTACCGCTCGTGTATACATTAACCAAAAAACGCGAATAAAACGCGCCAAAAATCGCATGCAAATGCGAATTTAAAAAAATGTGCGCGTCAAAAAATTGCACATGCGCGCATAAGCTTGATACGTCTGCCTCGTTAGTATATATGAGGTAATCCTTTTGTTTTTCTATTGTTGGCGGTTTACCGTTTTAAAGAATAGGCTAAATAGAAAAACGAGTAGAAAAAAATAGAAAATAGAAATAATAGAATAGGAAAACAAAATGATTACCTCATATATTCTCAAGAGGCAGACGTATCAAGCTTATGCGCGCACGTGCGATTTTTTGACGTGCACATTTTTTTAAATTCGCAATTGCATGCTTTTTTTGGTTACAATGTAACAGGACTAAAATACTACACTGCTACCAACGACAAGAAAACTTGTTCGTTTCAATCACCGTTCTAACCGACCTTCCCGATATGCTGTTACAAACTATTGCGACTTCGTAATAGGAATATATGAATGATTTATCATTTTCCAACGGAATTCTTTAATAAAAATTTGTCACTTCGTATTAAAAAAAAACATCCGTCACAACGGCCTTGAGAATTCGTTCTCGGTAACCAGTTGTCGCATTCT